>NC_141548.1:15532500-15832500 GCF_021556685.1 Rattus norvegicus | reverse complement strand
AGCAACTCTTGTGCTACCCACCCTAAGAGTCCCCCCACTGCTCTAAAAACCCTGTACTCATTTTTCCTTTAGCAGAACATGCTCTTTGATTTCCAAAGGTGGCTGGTGGATTGAGTAAGATTCTGTTTGTTCTGGATTGAGTAAGGTTCTGAGCTTCTGTTTCTTCCTATTGAATGAGAGAGTACTAGACTCTTATGTATGTACATATGTGCTCAGGGGTGTGTGTTCGTGTGTGTGCAGAGATCAATCTCAGGTGTGGTTAAGAGCCTCCGTATTACTTTTTGAGGCATGCTGTTCTCAATGGGACCTGACCCTCGCCTATTAGACTAGAGCTCTGGGGATCTGCCTTTAACTACCTTCCCAGCTCTGAGATCACATTTGCTGATCCATACCCATTTTTTTACATGGATGTTGGGGAATGAACTCAGATTTTTGCAGCATGTACTTTGCCAGTGGAGCTCAACCCCTCAGCCCACTGATTTAATATAATCTTGTGGTGCATAGTGAGATCATAGGGGGGATTTTGGCTATTATTAACACTACTCTGAAAGGCTGCAAAATGCTGCTAATGCTTCCACCTTTGCCAGCCTGACAGGTTTCAACAGTCCCACAGGAAGGGTTGCACTCCTATCAAGTATGGAGAAATTGAAGAAAATTGAGGAACGTCTACTTGCTTAAGGTTACCCAGCTGGTGAATGGTGAAGGTAGGACTGAGGGTTAGGTCCACCTGTTGATCACATGGTACCTCTTAACTTTGTGCCTGACAGTAATTTTAAAACCTTGGTAGAACATTTGCGACTGCAATGGTTTCCGTGAAGGTGGGCCGCATCGTATGGAGAGCTTTCCCAGAGCTTCCTGAATGCCTTACAGTTCTCTGGCCCATCTTTGGAAACTGGAATGGTACTGGTGCTCACGTGCTGAGTTTCAGCTGCTGGATGCACTGACCTGGAACACCTGTGCTGTGTGAGTGACAGCAGGATCCTTGCTTTTTAAACACTAGCAATGTTTTACCCCACAAAACAGCTGAATACGTGGGAAGGAAATGAGCCTTTTATAGTCCTCCCAAATGTTCAATCCTATTTAGAAGCCTTCCTTCCCTGGATTTTTAGGAAGGCAAGGTAACACAATAGTGAAGAGTACCATTTTCCTGTTTGGTTTTTGGCTCAGCACTTTATTATCAGTGCCATTTTGACTAACCCACTTAATGTCAGTGGATCTCAGAATTTCCATCAAAAAATGGGCATAGCACTATCTTATAGATCTTAGCCTGGCACCTAGTCAGTGGAATGGACTAAATCAAAGTTAACGAGTGTGACTTTAGATCTAGGCCGCCTTTTATTTCCATCCCCACTTCCTCCCTTGAACAGTATTCACACCAAGATTGTAATAGCAAAATGACTTCTGTGAAATTGCCGGAGGTTAAAGAATATTAATTTTCATGAGTGTAGGAAGCAAGGCATAAAGAGGACCATAGCTGTCACATAGCTGTCACATAGCTGAAGCAGGAATGTGGCTCTGTGATTCCTGACTGTGTGTTCTTGTCTATAACAGTCAGCATGTTGCTGATTCACTGTTGAATCTACAGCAAGTATCTGTAGGAATCTACAGGAGACTGTGTAATTACTTCTGAGGGGTTAGAGTGCTGGTTCTCAACCTGTGGGCCTTGTCCCCTTCTGTTACACCTAAGAGCATTGGGAAAGCACAGATATTCGTAGCAGTAGCAAAATTACAGTTATGAAGTAGCAAGACAAATAATTTTATGGTTTGGGGTCACCACAACATGAGGGAATGTATTAAAGGGTTGCAGCATTTGGAAGGTTGAGAAACAATGGGTTAGCGTGTCTGGCCTAGGTCTCAATATTACAGTAAATAACTCCACAACATTCTGTTCTATGGGGTTTCTGATTATCTGATTATTAAATAACAAAAATTTAAAAGCCATGTTTCTTAGATCTCCATCTACTCATGATGAAAGTGTTCATGCAATTGGGCAATTGGAGTTTATTTATTTTTTTAACATTTAGAGGGAGTTTCAACATCTGAACACCGCATCCACTTCATGTGTTTATTGGGAAGGTTCCCACTCATCTTGAATCAGGGGCTTTCAGTGCTGCTTCCTCCTGAAGGAGCGTCCTTCTGTCAGCCGTGCTTTTCCACTGTAGGCTGACAGGGTACAGCGGAGCAGCCAACGCACAAGACTACCGTTTGTGCATGGTTAAAGACGGTGGTGATTTTATAGCATCCTGGGCATTTCATGTCCATATAGTAGGAATTGGGGCTCTGCACCAGGCGCTTTTTCTTGTGTTTCCTCTGCTCCTCTTCTGGAGAGGAATGAGGAAGACCCTTTGTGAGAGGCATGTTCTTGTGGAAAGGCCACATCCAGCTTCTTCCTCAGCCCTCCATCTTAGCTGCGGGTCCCATTAACTCTGCCTTATGCTCTCTCACAGTGGCTCCCTTCCCAACTGAGCGAGAGAATTGCAGGGCAGCTGAGGTGGAAGGGATCTAAACACTACTTATTAGGACTTGGGGAAGCTGGGAGATGTGGTGTCCAGTTGATGACAGGGTGGGTAATTGCTGACAGGATCAAAGATAGAACCCAGTCTCCTGTGGAAAGCCTGTTCTCAGCGCACGATCCTCTGTCCATCTCTAGTTTTGTTGGTTCTTTCCCAGCTAGCTCTTCCAGATAACACATAAGCTGCTCTTCCATAAACCTCTGGGCCTCCGGCTTGGGATGCAGGACAGTCTCTGAGCATCCTCAATGGTGCTTATCATTTTGCTGCTTCTGAACACATATATCTTCCGGGATTCTGGCTGAGTAAATTTCTAAGTCAATGTTGTCCTTGCCCTTTGTGATTTAATTAACCCCCGACCCCCACACACCCTAAGATTTATCTCTGAAAGGAAAACCAAGAGAAATGGTGTCTGAGCTCCTACTGCATGACACCTTCCCTATACATGTCTTTAGGACTGTGTGGGTTGGGCATATGGAGGAAGCAGGCAGGAAGGAGCTGCTCCCAGGAGATCTTGTCTCTTTTTCCACGTGTGGGTCTCAAGTCCCCAAAAGCTGCAGTGGTACCTGGGCAGTCCTATCCCATAACATATTTTCCCATTTGCTCTGCTGGATAGCTCTACAAATTCAAGGTGAACTCATATTGTACCCACCTTGGCAGACATGATGAATTCTAGAAATGCCCAACCATCCTTCCAACCCTCAGGCTACTGAAACAATGGTCTCTAAGTAGTTGGAATTTCCAGGGGGAATCACATTGCTGGGAGAAGGAAAAGGTAAAGACTAGTTCCAGCCAGACAAGGAGGCTTGTTTTCCAGGGAGACAGTTCATACAATTCTGCCATGTCAGACTATCTTGCAGAGACTGGAACACAGAAAATGACCAAGACGGTTTAGTTGCACATAACTCTGTCCCTCAGGTCAGGAATGAAAAAATTGACACAGGAGTCACTGATTCTCTTTGTCCCTTTCCCCCATGTGACCCCATTGAATAAATTTTTCTTCTTCTTCTTCTTCTTCTTCTTCTTCTTCTTCTTCTTCTTCTTCTTCTTCTTCTTCTTCTTCTTCTTCTTCTTCTTCTTCTTCTTCTTCTCCTTCTCCTTCTCCTTCTCCTTCTCCTTCTCCTTCTCCTTCTCCTCCCTCCTCCCTCCTCCCTCCTCCCTCCTCCCTCCTCCCTCCTCCCTCCTCCCTCCTCCCTCCTCCCTCCTCTTCCTCTCCCTCCTCTTCCTCTCCCTCCTCTTCCTCTCCCTCCTCTTCCTCTCCCTCCTCTTCCTCTCCCTCCTCTTCCTCTCCCTCCTCTTCCTCTCCCTCCTCTTCCTCTCCCCCCTCTCCCTCCTCTCCCTCCTCTTCCTCTTCCTCTTCCTCTTCTTCCTCCTCCTCCTCCTCCTCCTCCTCCTCCTCCTCCTCCTCCTCCTCCTCCTCCTCCTCCTCCTCCTCCTCCTCCTCCTCCTCCTCCTCCTCCTCCTCTTCTTCTTCTTCTTCTTCTTCTTCTTCTTCTTCTTCTTCTTCTTCTTCTTCTTCTTCTTCTTCTTCTTCTTCTCACTATTTGATTGCCCTACTGAGGACAGGTGGTAAGCAGACCTTTCTAGTGCTACCAGGATACAAGCTTTGATCGTAGCAATGTTGGTAACCTTAGGATGCCTCACTCTAACACCAATGCCTCCAGAAGAACCTGCTTATTATGTATTTATAAACCAACATAGCTGAGAGTCTAAGTTTGCTCTGATTTTTTTATATGTTCTCAGTTTTAAGACAGCAATCCAATCATTGGCTCCCTGGCCTAAAATCTCCCTAAGTCTTCTCCAGAGCCTTGGCTCAGAAGGTCCTGTCATGTCTGGCCCTGCTGTGTTCTTTGGGCTTTCCTTAGGGATGCTTACCCGGCATCTGGTTACATTGTTTTCCCCGATGACCACCTCCTTTCTCAAAGCCTGTGCCCTAGCTCTTTCTTCTTCCTGGAATGCTTTGCCTGTGACTCTGACTTTTCCCTCTTCATTCTTTGGATAGAAGTGTAAACATTTTGCAATTCAAGGGATGTCATTCAGGATCAAAGTGACCTATACTTTTACCACCCTACTGAGGCAACTGGTTTGTTCCCTCAGGGGCACAGATTAAAATCCACTATTGTCTTACATACTGTTCTTGTGTTCACCATTGATGCCCTTGATCAGGACCACTGCACAAAGTCCTAAAGCTGTGTATATGCACTTTACCATGCCAACGCTAGCTAGACAGAAGGAAAGGGTCCATGGAGAAAGGCAGATATCCACCCCTCCACACACTCTGCTTCATGTTTTAGTCAAGCCAAGCAGGAAAGATACTCAAGCCATTCCAAGGTTATTTGGTTAAAATGGGAAGGAAAGAACTATGTGGAGAAATGACTCCTGAGGTAAACAATGGGAAGAAGCAAGTGGCATGACTCAGCCTAACTCCCTGTCTTTGTAGCAGGCTCACTGGGGGTGACTCAACAGAACTTGGTTATGGGAGCCTGACTTTTTGTGCTGTGCTATTGGGACACAGAATATTTTTCACAGAAGAAAAATGGTATAGAAAGCCACTGGTCTTTCTCTTGTTTTAAAATCCTGTCTCAGCAGACAAGGTGCCATTGCATTATGGCAAGCTTTCTCAGCCAAGGCACACTACCTTCCCACACTACCTACTTCTTGGAAGTGGCAGGAAAGAGTCTGACCTTAAGGCACTAATGGAATCTGCACTTCTTGGCTTGCTCTGGCATAATGAACTTGCCAAGTGGAATCCTGGGTTTTATTGAGAGGAATGTTGTTTCAGGTAAGTGAGAGAAACACTGGGTTATTATTCAAATGTTCCTCTGCAGAAACATTATTTAAATGCTCCAGTATTTAACCTTCTCAAGTCATACAGGCTATTTTGGAGCAGAAACTTATATTGCAAAATTCCCCAGGAAGAGTGATTTTAGACAACATTATCCACTCAGGGAAATGTCATGTTTCTTTTTTTCCAGATTAGAGTGGTTTGAAGCCAGCTTCCCAGTCTGCATTTCTGTATCTCCACATTCATTCCTGTCAGCAGGGTCACCTTTTATCTTGTCTGTTTTCTTATGCACTTAATGCATTTTCTTTAAGTTAATTCAGCCTTGAAATATTAACATATTTCTCTAAAAAGGGAAACTCATTTCCCCATTGGCAAAGAGACAGCAGCATCAGTGGCCACAGAGAAGAGTAATTGCAGGGGGACTGAGCAGAGTCAATGCCAAATGCTCTTGTCTGTTGTACAGGGCTCTGAGCCTCAGGCCTGAGGAGGTGCCAAAGGCCTTCTAGCACCAAATTAAAATTACCTCCTTGTTCTGGCCACAGGAATGGGCAGGCGAGAAAGTGGAGAAGGAGAAGTTGCTTCCCATTTGCTTTGATGTCACTAAGTGCCATGCTTTGGTAATAGCTAACCATTTCATGTTACCCCTGGAGATAAGAATACCTGACAAATACCACCAAGGCAATGGTGGCCCTAACGGCTCTATCCCAAAGGAGATGAACAATTACTTTGAGGGTCACAAAACCACAAAGACTCTGCCCTCTCTGTATGCTGTCCCAAGAGGACTCTGCTTATACAGGATTTCAATTCCTTTTGCTTTCTCATCCATGTTTTCCTGCCAGAAGCAGAAACAACTTGTTGCAAATGGAAGCCACGGTTTCTAGTAAGGACAGCTCACTGCTCACAGCAGCTTTTGAGCATATATGGCAGGCTCACAACCTGAAAAACCCAGGAGAGAAGGAAAACAGCTGAGTGGATAGACAGGTGCTCGAAAAGAATCCCTATGCAGCGAGCAGATGGATGAAAGGAAGAGTGAGTAGGGGCCACAAGTCCGCTCTGAGTGTAAAAGGTCGCTTCACCACATTCTTAACCATAAGGCTGAAAAATACTTTCATAAAGCGAAATAAACTTGCCTCATGGACACAGAAGACTTAAGTTACTAAACTGATCTAATATGGCCTTGCTGAGCTGTGAAAGGTGCTATGGTAGCAGGGGAGGAGATACAATTGAAAAAAAAAGAAGTAGGAGAGAGCACAGATTCCTGATTACTGTGGCTGAGCAAAACAGACCAGGGTTCCCAATGACCATGCAAAGGTCTCAGTTCAAGTAAGCTTGAAGCATAATTTAACTCTGAAAAGTGCTACATGGATTTCCTTGCCACTGGGCTTTTCAGAGCTCTAAGATGTCTGTACAGTGGGTTGTTCACCAAGAGCTGTAATGTCTCCAGTTTCCCAAACATGCTTTACTGTGCTATTTCAGTCCCTGTCTCTGTTCTTCTTGTGTATGCTATATAGAGAATACATTGTTGGGTAAACTGAGTTATGTGATATCCTCCTGAATTTGTAACTATACTTGGTTTAAAAAAAAAAGGCAAAAGGTGAATTCCTTGTAGATGTACGATAGGCAAGACGCACTGTGTGGTCACTGGGGTGTAGCAGCCGCAGAGGTAGACTGTATGAGCAACAAGACAGCCTTGATTAGGATTTTGGTGTGGGAACATGTAAGCGAGACAGGGGCAACGGCTGGATATAACAAAACAAGATGGAGAAGCTCCAACAAGAATCGCGCTACCCCAGGCAAGGTTACTAGCCAACAGGAGATTTCCTTTAGGATTACCAAAATCGAATGCCAGAAATAATACAAAGATCTGCAGTGGGAAAATTGCAAGGAGAAGTGAGAAGGAGGAGAAGAAGAGGAAATAAAGGTTTCAAAGGAAGGAAATGGTAGAGAAGACTCCCAATCAGTCCAAATGAAAGAGGCAGGGAGACTGCAGAGCTGTGCAAGCAAGGTCATTTATCTTTCTGGGTAAAGGTAGACAGAAGCAGAGGAAAGCTGTCAGCCTTGAACTGCGATGTGGAAAAAGGTAAAGAAGAGCTCTGAGCATTTAGAAGGAGTGTGAGGGGAGGATAAAAAGGAGGTATTATCACGGGAGTAAAGAAAGACAGGAAGAAACTTGAGTGTCCAGAGATCTTAGATTTGGTACATGTCTTCAGCATACAGGTATGGCTAACTCCGAGCATCACACCCCTTCCTTTTTCATGGCAGACATTACAAGTTGATCACAACACTCTTTTCCTTCAGAATGTAGATTTATCTTGAAATCTCCAACACACCACACTAGGTAACTCCTAGCAGTTTGTTAGAGTTGAGTTTGATTATGACGCCTGTGTTCTGAATGTATTAAACAAATCAGAATACTCTCTGTGATGATTTCATCATATTCTCTCATGAAAGGAGACTCAAAGAGCATCCTTTGGCTACAAAAGCACAACATTTTGACATGAGGAGTTTATGTGTATGGATGCCATAACCTCTACAAATGTGAGCAGATAGTTATGTCAGGCATACCCTAACTCTAACATAAACATTTTATACTCTATATTCCTGTAAGATAATGTAATGACCCTCAGCCTTTCTTCAGCCCAAGCAACATTCAGTGCTTCTTTTGAACTATTTGATTTGAACACCCTGGTGACTTATTTATATTCAGTCAAACAGCTCCTAATGCTCTGAGGAGGAGTCAGGGAGGGTTACCTTCTGATGACTTGTGGACTAATGCCAGCCATGAAGATGAGGATGTTCACTCTACTATGCAGACATCATAGAGACTGAGAGAAAAAGAATGGGGGCAATAGTGCTGTGGGAAGGGGGCAGTGATCTCTCACTGCTCTGTAGGCTTGGGAAGCCTAGTCTCCCAGACAGATAACCCTTCACTGCTGTCTCCCATTGCTCCAGCAATGGACTGCCCTACCTTGGACCAGAAGATGTTCCCCAAGCACATCTCCAGCATCCTTCTATTACCACCTGTTCTCTCTCCCAGCTTAGGAAACTCCTTGTGCCCCTTACTCCAGACCCACTGGAGTCTTCTATGTATTCCTCTTTGCCACAGGGCCATTGGTAACTACAGCACCATTCCTGAGGTCTTCACTCCCATGGGTGCTTTATAATATTACAGCAGATGTCTCCTCTATTCCAAGAAAGCCCTGTTCAGAAGCTGGTTCATGTCTCCCTGATCTCTTATCTTAACTCACCATCTTTCCCTCTATTTATAGCCTCCAAGTACCCATGGGATACTGGTTCAGACCTCCTCTATCCTTTATGGATACCCACTGATGCTGGAGTCCTTACATCAAATCACAGAGTACCTAAACATGACCTATGTACATCCTTTTATAGAATCAGAACCACCAGTAAGTCACAGGTACCTACTATAGAAAGACTTGAAGAGTTTAGAAAGTAATGAGGATTCTATACACAATCATAAGCTGCTTCCCCTGCAACTTGCTATGCTTGCTATGTAGAGCAGACTGGCCTTGAACTGGCAGAGATTTGACTGTGAGTGCTAGGATTAGAGGCAGTGCCTGGCCAATATTCCTTTTTGGTTTGTTTGTTTGTTTGTTTGTTTGTTTTACTTTCTTGGTCAAAAAGTTTCAACAATTGGTTGAATCTAAAGATGTAGAAAGTACAGGCAGACTGTATTTATGAATACACATTTGTGACTGCTTCCCCAATGGCCCCACTAAACTGGGAGTGCTGTAAGGCTACACATACACACCGTGATATGTGGCAAAAGACTTCAGAAATGGGACTGTTGCTTCAACTTCCCATTGCAACTTTGAAGGAACTTGGATTCTTGTCATAGCTACCAAATAAAACTGGTATCAAGGCTGCAGATGTACCCGAGTTGGTAGACTGCCTACCTCATATGTATGAAGTTCTGTTTGACCCCCTGGAACTTCATAAACCAGGTCTGGTAGCATACTCCTCAGATCCCAACACTTGGGAAGTGCGAGCAAGAGGGTCATAAACTCAAGGTCATCCTTAGCTACATAGTTAGTTTGAGGCCAGCCTGGGTCACATGGTATTCTGCTTTTTAAAATGGAATCAAGTCATCTTGTATGATAAAAAAGAATGGGTCTCCTAGGTTCTTCTGGGAAAACAGACTTTCCTTTTGGGATTGGCACAAATGAAACCAATATTGACAACCTCTGTGAGATAAACCACAGAGAAATTCCACTCACGTTGGTTTAGAAGCCTCTGCTTGATCAGTCTGAAGTTTCTCTCCACCCTCCACCTCCATTGTGCAGTACACGATTCGGTTTGGAGCCAAGGACTTAAGGCCTTGGACTTCCATGATGACAACCTGAAACAGAATTGCATAAAACGGATTGAACACCAGTGCCAGGGGCAGTATCACCTGCAGGAAGAGAAACAGAGAAGCCACGGTGAAAGCCAAGGGGGTGTGTTTGGCTTGCACCAGACTTTATTAATGACTCAGGACCCTCTAGGGATGAAGTTGCTTCTAGTGCAGCAGACTGCTGTTGAGAGGGAACAATATGGCTCACTCCCTCACTCTGCGGAGTTGTGGAGCCTTGCTCTGCTAAGCAAGCTTTCCACCTGAGATATCTCCTTCCCTTCGTCCTCCTTCCCTCCTTCCTCCCCTTCCCACCTTTCTTATGGCCCCTTTACTTCTTTATCTCTCTCTTCTTCTTTCCATGTTTCTCTCTTTTCCTACTTCCTTCCTCTCCCGGTCTCCCTCTTCCCTTGCTTTCATTCTTTCCTTCTCTCTCGTTTTCTTTGTCAGGGTCTCAGTTACCCAGACTGATCTTATATTTGCTGAAGAGCCCGGACCTTGAACTACTGCCAAGTAGCTAGGATTGTAAGTCTAGCTCTGCAGTTACCCCGCCAGGTTTAGCAAGATTTGCTCCTAGGGTCAGTCAGGTAAGGTGAACCGGGCTACTCTCTTCATGTTAACCAGATAGGAACCTGAGGCTTTCTCCCAGTTTCCTTAAGAATATTCTAGCTTTTGGGTCAGCACTTGGTAGAAGCTCAGCTTGTGACTTAGCTTTTCCCTGGAGAGTAAGATAAGCAATAGTGACTTCCTAAGACACAGAGCTAGCTGGCATCGTGCAGCTATAGGGCTGCAGATCAGGCAGGAAGCAGCAGGGACTAAGGCAAGCCTGAGAGTGCAGGCTCTGTCTACAGGGGAACCTGCCACTTCTCTGTTCCCAGTTCAATGTCCAGAAACTCTGCTTTTTCCTGCTAGAAGAGAGAAGTCTTAGTCAGAATTATGATCAGAAATTTGATTTAGAAGTGCTGACACTTCGAACAGAAAGGAATAAAATGTGCCAACTTTATGTATACCCTTTTCCCAGTGACTTATGATCTTTGCATGCCAAACCCCAACAGATCTTGAGCTCTATGTCTGTAGGCTAGCCTAAAGTCACATACAACTTCTGGAATTCCTTATCCCCATCCTGAGCTCCATGCCGTCACCAATGCAGGGGCGTGCTCTGCCACAGGAGCAAAGGGAAGAAGAAAGGTGAGACCAATTTAACCATCAGAACAAAATGACCTATGTTAGTGACCTACACTGAGTAGCATTTAGGGAAAATCACTCTTTCTACAAAAGGGATAATGGCATTACGAAGGGAGAGAAGCGGCTATAGGGAAAGATGCTCTAGAGTTTTCGATTCAAGGAAGCATTTGGGTTATATAGGCCTTCGTTTTGCTATGTGACAGCCCACAGATTCTCAGTCAGAGTATATTGGCATCATTTGTAAAGCAGAGGCCACTAGGTTCCCCTTCCTGAGCATCTATCTCCTCAGTTGGCTTGAACCCAGGACTCCTCCTCTCAGGTGGTTGATGCTGCTGGTGCACGGGGTACATTTTGAAAGCCTAATAGGTGTGATGTTGGAAAATGATCTCACACTTAAGTCTCTTCAGTTTTTGT
Source organism: Rattus norvegicus (assembly GCF_021556685.1). Taxonomy (NCBI): domain Eukaryota; kingdom Metazoa; phylum Chordata; class Mammalia; order Rodentia; family Muridae; genus Rattus; species Rattus norvegicus. The sequence continues at coordinate 15,821,255 of NC_141548.1, read as the reverse complement.
TCCTTTTGCCTTTTTCAAATCTGCAGAGTCTGCTTTTCTTTGCTTCTTGAGAGTGTGTGATACACATGGGCAGGTGAACGTGTGGAAGTCAGAGGATAGCTTTAGGCGTTAGGCCTTGTGTGAGACTGGCGTCTTTGCTCACTGCTGTGTACTCTCTTGTCTGCTTTTCACGTCACTGTAGGAGTAATGGCTACAGATGCTCACAGAAGCTTCAGGCTTAAGTGGACTCTGCAGGTCTATTAATTTTACATATTCAATGTTGAGAACTCTGGTCTCCACACCTGTGTGGCAAGCACTTTTCCCACTGAGCCATCTCCTTTTCCCCACCTCAGTGACTTTATCTGTGAAGTGGGGATATGATCTGTACCTGTGAGACTAGAGAGACAGTGTCCATAACCAAAAGTTTTCATACTGGGGAAGAACCACACACATAGAAGAAAGGAGAACATGCCTGGAAGGAGAACAACTTAGAATCTGAATTCCGAGCCTTTATCAATTGTGTCATTTGCAAGTGTCTGGCTTTATTTGCACATCTGAAAACCCTTCCAAGGCCCTTTGTGAAGAAGGGTTCACACAGCAGCCTTCTGAAAATACCTGTTGTGCGTTTGGCGGCTGCACTCTCTGGCCCACCTTCACCATGGATCCATCTTTTTTCTTGTCACAAACTGAGCTTGCTCTCAGTCTCTTCCAGCCATTGGATTCTCTCACGATTTGAGAAAACATTCTACAGTATGCAAATCTGAATGGCAGCCTGCCCTGAAGAAGGATTGTCTCTCCCCACCTGCCCTTGACTCCCCTCAGTGCTCCCCTCCCCAAACACATCCATGAATAGAGGTGTGAAGGCTTTGGCTGGCGGTTCTACTACAGTGTGCGTTTAATTTTCAAATTGAAAAGTATGTGGGGACTCGGGCATTGCAGTCTGTGCTTGTATTTACAAGCCAAAGCCATTTGAGTTCTGTAGGCAGAGAGCATGGCAGTGGCTGCACCCACACCTATGTTCTAGGTAATCAGCTATTTAATCTTGAGAACTAATAGTGAATTAGAAAGCTACATAGTTAAAAGCTTCATGAAAGTCAAGAAAATGCTCCCCCCCCCCCACTCCCATCTGTTGGAAAACAAGAGTGGCTAGGGAATAAATTGCCACCTTTAATTGGCAGTAATCAAACTCAGAGGCACCAAAGGAACAACGGTACCTCAGGTGGCAGTACTTAAAAAATTTAAAAGGACCCAGACCCGGTGAGAGAGAGACCCAACCGCCTGGTCAGGTGGGCACTCCTGAGGCTGCAGAGCGGAAGAGACCACCAACACTGCTCACCCCTGCCCATATCCCTGGCCCAAGAGGAAACTGTATAAGGCCTCTGGGCTCCCGTGGGGGAGGGCCCAGGAGCAGCAGGACACCTGCCAGAGACACCGCCAGACCCTGAAGGATACAGACCGGATAAACAGTTCTCTGCACCCAAATCCCGTGGGAGGGAGAGCTAAACCTTCAGAGAGGCAGACAAGCCTGGGAAACCAGAAGAGACTGCTCCCTGCACACACATCTCGGACGCCAGAGGAAAAAACCAAAGAACATCTGGAACCCTGGTGCACTGAAGCTCCCGGAAGGGGCGGCACAGGTCTTCCTGGTTGCTGCCGCTGCAGAGAGCCCCTGGGCAGCACCCCACGAGCGAACCTGAGCCTCGGGACCACAGGTAAGACCAAATTTTCTGCTGCAAGAAAGCTGCCTGGTGAACTCAAGACACAGGCCCACAGGAACAGCTGAAGACCTGTAGAGAGGAAAAACTACACGCCCGAAAGCAGAACACTCTGTCCCCATAACTGACTGAAAGAGAGGAAAACAGGTCTACAGCACTCCTGACACACAGGCTTATAGGACAGTCTAGCCACTGTCAGAAATAGCAGAACAAAGTAACACTAGAGATAATCTGATGGCGAGAGGCAAGCGCAGGAACCCAAGCAACAGAAACCAAGACTACATGGCACCATCAGAGCCCAATTCTCCCACCAAAACAAACATGGAATATCCAAACACACCAGAAAAGCAAGATCTAGTTTCAAAATCTTATTTGATCATGATGCTGGAGGACTTCAAGAAAGACATGAACACACTTAGGGAAGCACAGGAAAACATTAATAAACAAGTAAAAGCCTACAGAGAGGAATCGCAAAAATCCCTGAAAGAATTCCAGGAAAACACAATCAAACAGTTGAAGGAATTAAAAATGGAAATAGAAGCAATCAAGAAAGAACACATGGAAACAACCCTGGATATAGAAAACCAAAAGAAGAGACAAGGAGCTGTAGATACAAGCTTCACCAACAGAATACAAGAGATGGAAGAGAGAATCTCAGGAGCAGAAGATTCCATAGAAATCATTGACTCAACTGTAAAAGATAATGTAAAGCGGAAAAAGCTACTGGTCCAAAACATACAGGAAATCCAGGACTCAATGAGAAGATCAAACCTAAGGATAATAGGTATAGAAGAGAGTGAAGACTCCCAGCTCAAAGGACCAGTAAATATCTTCAACAAAATCATAGAAGAAAACTTCCCTAACCTAAAAAAAGAGATACCCATAGACATACAAGAAGCCTACAGAACTCCAAACAGATTGGACCAGAAAAGAAACACCTCCCGTCACATAGTTGTCAAAACACCAAACGCACAAAATAAAGAAAGAATATTAAAAGCAGTAAGGGAAAAAGGTCAAGTAACATATAAAGGGAGACCTATCAGAATCACACCAGACTTCTCGCCAGAAACTATGAAGGCCAGAAGATCCTGGACTGATGTTATACAGACCCTAAGAGAACACAAATGCCAGCCCAGGTTACTGTATCCAGCAAAACTCTCAATTAACATAGATGGAGAAACCAAGATATTCCATGACAAAACCAAATTTACACAATATCTTTCTACAAATCCAGCACTACAAAGGATAATAAATGGTAAAGCCCAACATAAGGAGGCAAGCTATACCCTAGAAGAAGCAAGAAACTAATTGTCTTGGCAACAAAACAAAGAGAATGAAAGCACACAAACATAACCTCACTTCCAAATATGAATATAACGGGAAGCAATAATCACTATTCCTTAATATCTCTCAATATCAATGGCCTCAACTCCCCAATAAAAAGACATAGATTAACAAACTGGATACGCAACGAGGACCCTGCATTCTGCTGCCTACAGGAAACACACCTCAGAGACAAAGACAGACACTACCTCAGAGTGAAAGGCTGGAAAACAACTTTCCAAGCAAATGGTCAGAAGAAGCAAGCTGGAGTAGCCATTCTAATATCAAATAAAATCAATTTCCAACTAAAAGTCATCAAAAAAGATAAGGAAGGACACTTCATATTCATCAAAGGAAAAATCAACCAAGATGAACTCTCAATCCTAAATATCTATGCCCCAAATACAAGGGCACCTACATACGTAAAAGAAACCTTACTAAAGCTCAAAACACACATTGCACCTCACACAATAATAGTGGGAGATTTCAACACCCCACTCTCATCAATGGACAGATCATGGAAACAGAAATTAAACAGTGATGTAGACAGACTAAGAGAAGTCATGAGCCAAATGGACTTAACGGATATTTATAGAACATTCTATCCTAAAACAAAAGGATATACCTTCTTCTCAGCTCCTCATGGTACTTTCTCCAAAATTGACCATATAATTGGTCAAAAAACGGGCCTCAACAGGTACAGAAAGATAGAAATAATCCCATGCGTGCTATCGGACCACCACGGCCTAAAACTGGTCTTCAATAACAATCAAGGAAGAATGCCCACATATACGTGGAAATTGAACAATGCTCTACTCAATGATAACCTGGTCAAGGAAGAAATAAAGAAAGAAATTAAAAACTTTTTAGAATTTAATGAAAATGAAGATACAACATACTCAAACTTATGGGACACAATGAAAGCTGTGCTAAGAGGAAAACTCATAGCGCTGAGTGCCTGCAGAAAGAAACAGGAAAGAGCATATGTCAGCAGCTTGACAGCACACCTAAAAGCTCTAGAACAAAAAGAAGCAAATACACCCAGGAGGAGTAGAAGGCAGGAAATAATCAAACTCAGAGCTGAAATCAACCAAGTAGAAATAAAAAGGACCATAGAAAGAATCAACAGAACCAAAAGTTGGTTCTTTGAGAAAATCAACAAGATAGATAAACCCTTAGCCAGACTAACGAGAGGACACAGAGAGTGTGTCCAAATTAACAAAATCAGAAATGAAAAGGGAGACATAACTACAGATTCGGAGGAAATTCAAAAAATCATCAGATCTTACTATAAAAACCTATATTCAACAAAATTTGAAAATCTTCAGGAAATGGACAATTTCCTAGACAGATACCAGGTATTGAGGTTAAATCAGGAACAGATAAACCAGTTAAACAACCCCATAACTCCTAAGGAAATAGAAGCAGTCATTAAAGGTCTCCCAACCAAAAAGAGCCCAGGTCCAGACGGGTTTAGTGCAGAATTCTATCAAACCTTCATAGAAGACCTCATACCAATATTATCCAAACTATTCCACAAAATTGAAACAGATGGAGCCCTACCGAATTCCTTCTACGAAGCCACAATTACTCTTATACCTAAACCACACAAAGACACAACAAAGAAAGAGAACTTCAGACCAATTTCCCTTATGAATATCGACGCAAAAATACTCAATAAAATTCTGGCAAACCGAATTCAAGAGCACATCAAAACAATCATCCACCATGATCAAGTAGGCTTCATCCCAGGCATGCAGGGATGGTTTAATATACGGAAAACCATCAACGTGATCCATCATATAAACAAACTGAAAGAACAGAACCACATGATCATTTCATTAGATGCTGAGAAAGCATTTGACAAAATTCAACACCCCTTCATGATAAAAGTCCTGGAAAGAATAGGAATTCAAGACCCATACCTAAACATAGTAAAAGCCATATACAGCAAACCAGTTGCTAACATTAAACTAAATGGAGAGAAACTTGAAGCAATCCCACTAAAATCAGGTACTAGACAAGGCTGCCCACTCTCTCCCTACTTATTCAATATAGTCCTTGAAGTTCTAGCCAGAGCAATCAGACAACAAAAGGAGATCAAAGGGATACAGATCGGAAAAGAAGAGGTCAAAATATCACTATTTGCAGATGACATGATAGTATATTTAAGTGATCCCAAAAGTTCCACCAGAGAACTACTAAAGCTGATAAACAACTTCAGCAAAGTGGCTGGGTATAAAATTAACTCAAATAAATCAGTTGCCTTCCTCTATACAAAAGAGAAACAAGCCGAGAAAGAAATTAGGGAAACGACACCCTTCATAATAGACCCAAATAATATAAAGTACCTCGGTGTGACTTTAACCAAGCAAGTAAAAGATCTGTACAATAAGAACTTCAAGACACTGAGGAAAGAAATTGAAGAAGACCTCAGAAGATGGAAAGATCTCCCATGCTCATGGATTGGCAGGATTAATATAGTAAAAATGGCCATTTTACCAAAAGCAATCTACAGATTCAATGCAATCCCCATCAAAATACCAATCCAATTCTTCAAAGAGTTAGACAGAACAATTTGCAAATTCATCTGGAATAACAAAAAACCCAGGATAGCTAAAGCTATCCTCAACAATAAAAGGACGTCAGGGGGAATCACTATCCCTGAACTCAAGCAGTATTACAGAGCAATAGTGATAAAAACTGCATGGTATTGGTACAGAGACAGACAGATAGACCAATGGAATAGAATTGAAGACCCAGAAATGAACCCACACACCTATGGTCACTTGATTTTTGACAAAGGAGCCAAAACCATCCAATGGAAAAAAGATAGCATTTTCAGCAAATGGTGCTGGTTCAACTGGAGGGCAACATGTAGAAGAATGCAGATCGATCCATGCTTATCACCCTGTACAAAGCTTAAGTCCAAGTGGATCAAGGACCTCCACATCAAACCAGACACACTCAAACTAATAGAAGAAAAACTAGGGAAGCATCTGGAACACATGGGCACTGGAAAAAATTTCCTGAACAAAACACCAATGGCTCATGCTCTAAGATCAAGAATCGACAAATGGGATCTCATAAAACTGCAAAGCTTCTGTAAGGCAAAGGACACTGTGGTTAGGACAAAATGGCAACCAACAGATTGGGAAAAGATCTTTACCAATCCTACAACAGATAGAGGCCTTATATCCAAAATATACAAAGAACTCAAGAAGTTAGACCGCAGGGAAACAAATAACCCTATTAAAAAATGGGGTTCAGAGCTAAACAAAGAATTCACAGCTGAGGAATGCCGAATGGCTGAGAAACACCTAAAGAAATGTTCAACATCTTTAGTCATAAGGGAAATGCAAATCAAAACAACCCTGAGATTTCACCTCACACCAGTGCGATTGGCTAAGATCAAAAACTCAGGTGACAGCAGATGCTGGCGAGGATGTGGAGAAAGAGGAACACTCCTCCATTGTTGGTGGGATTGCAGACTGGTAAAACCATTCTGGAAATCAGTCTGGAGGTTCCTCAGAAAATTGGACATTGAACTGCCTGAGGATCCAGCTATACCTCTCTTGGGCATATACCCAAAAGATGCCTCAACATATAAAAGAGACACGTGCTCCACTATGTTCATCGCAGCCTTATTTATAATAGCCAGAAAATGGAAAGAACCCAGATGCCCTTCAACAGAGGAATGGATACAGAAAATGTGGTACATATACACAATGGAATATTACTCAGCTATCAAAAACAACGAGTTTATGAAATTCGTAGGCAAATGGTTGGAACTGGAAAATATCATCCTGAGTGAGCTAACCCAATCACAGAAAGACATACATGGTATGCACTCATTGATAAGTGGCTATTCGCCCAAATGCTTGAATTACCCTAGATCCCTAGAACAAACGAAACTCAAGACGGATGATCAAAATGTGAATGCTTCACTCCTTCTTTAAATAAGGAAAAAGAATACCCTTGGCAGTGAAGGGAGAGGCAAAGATTAAAACAGAGACTGAAGGAACACCCATTCAGAGCCTGCCCCACATGTGGCCCATACATATACAGCCACCCAATTAGACAAGATGGATGAAGCAAAGAAGTGCAGACCGACAGGAGCCGGATGTAGATCGCTTCTGAGAGACACAGCCAGAATACAGCAAATATAGAGGCGAATGCCAGCAGCAAACCACTGAACTGAGAATAGGTCCCCTATTGAAGGAATCAGAGAAAGAACTGGAAGAGCTTGAAGGGGCTCGAGACCCCAAAAGTACAACAAGGCCAAGCAACCAGAGCTTCCAGGGACTAAGCCACTACCTAAAGACTATACATGGACTGACCCTGGACTCTGACCCCATAGGTAGCAATGAATATCCTAGTAAGAGCACCAGTGGAAGGGGAAGCCCTGGGTCCTGCTAAGACTGAACCCCCAGTGAACTAGTCTATGGGGGGAGGGCGGCAATGGGGGGAGGGTTGGGAGGGGAACACCCATAAGGAAGGGGAGGGGGGAGGGGGATGTTTGCCCGGAAACCGGGAAAGGGAATAACACTCGAAATGTATATAAGAAATACTCAAGTTAATAAAAAAAAAAAGAAAAAAAAATTTAAAAGGACCAAGTTTCTGTGACATTACACTGATGATTTTTCTCACATAAAGAGTTCTGTATTTAATCCAGATCCCCCTCCTCTGACACTGTGATGTGAAGATGGCCTCTGATTGGAGAAAAAAAAGACTGACCCACAGATAAGACTTAAGAACAGTGTCCTTAACGACAGGCTAAAAGATTAACTTATCCTTTCCATCCACTAATTAAATGTATAAAAATATGATCATGTCTCCTGATCTCTCTAAATCTAAGATCTAAGACAATTCTTATGGGATTTAGTGTTCTCTCTCTCTCTCTCTCTCTCTCTCTCTCTCTCTCTCTCATACAAGAGAGGATTTTGAATATCTTTTTAACCATAAATCAATAACAAATGTTTGTGGGAATAAAGTGGCATAGCTTGAATTATATAAACGTATCAAAATATTATATGATACTTAATAAACATATATGTGTCAGTTAAATGTTTGTACAGATTCTTAGTGTTATTGGCTTTTGATAAGCTTTAAGAGGTCCTTTAACTTTGGAGTACGAAGAAAAACCTAAATCCAAGTCAAGTGAAACAGACAGGTAATCTCTGCTACTCGGGGCACAGTGGCAGTGGGGTTGCAAGTTATAAGCGCACAAGGGATCCAGAGTGAATTCAAAGCCAGCCCAGGCAACCGAGGGAGACCTTCAGAATAACGTGTAGAGACTAGAAGTGTTATGGTCCAGGGATGGAGGGCTGGGGTAGAATATGCAAAGCCAAAGCCTATGCTAAATCCCAGCACCACAAATGCAAAGCACACAGCCCCTGTGCTAGAATAGCGTGTTAAAGAATATCCCAGCCTGCCCTGTCTCCACACAGCTTTCTTGAGGCATACTACAGGGGCCATACGACTCTCAAGCTTACCACGCTGGGAGGCAATCATCTGAAATTTCCTTAGGCCACACTCCACAGCAATATATTTTATGTCCATTTCTACTTTTGACCTTATATCACATGATAAACTCTCTAATCCTATAGATTAGCCTTCTATAAATTAGTGTTTAATATGAGTAAGGTCATACTATCAGGTCACCTGTACAAGAAGTCAGCTTCTTGCATGAACTATTCTATGGATGAGGTTCATTCATATCAATGTGTCCATCAATGTGTTCATTTTACCTGCTGTATAGTATTCTGCTATGCACACGTGTTGCATTTTTCTCTTATCCATTCATCCATTGTGTAGGATTAAGGCTGTTAACTATTCTCTAAAGACATTTGTGTGAACACGTGATTTTTTTAGTTCTATTTGGTTGGTATCTGACCATGGATTGCCAGATAACATCACAGCTCCATATTGAGCTTTTTGAAAAAAAATATGCTAATTTATTTTTTAAAGTAGCTGGGCCATTTTAGGTTCCATTCACCTATAGACTTGGGTTAGATGGGACCGAGTAGTACCTGGCTGTCTGAACCAGTTTTCAGTGTAGCCTGATGTTGGTGGGTCAACATCATTCAAAGGGAAATACATGAAGAGCAAGCGTGGGAAGAGTCATAGAGGAATGCATTTACTCACAGAGCACTCCTCTGCACTGGCCTGGGCTGAGTCTTACTCTGGAGGCTGAGATCAATCAACCAAACAGAACGAAACAGAACAGAAGGCCTCACAGGGACTCTACCTTATAGACACCAATGGGGAAAAGCAAAACCAAACCCAAACAACTCTTTCTAATGGCTCTAGATCACACTTCTCAAACGATGATCACATAGACTTCTAAACCATCAGCTTTCTAAATTGCCAAAAGCCTTTCTAGAATCTTTGAGTACTGCCTTAAGACAGGGAAAATTAATTCACAATTACATTTGTCAGGTGACTCTTCAGGCTGCACTTCCTTAGGAGAAAGGTGGGCTCCAGAAGAGGGGGATGGTATACCTGCTGATTACGTGACCCATACTAGCAAGCTCTTAATTTAATAACTGTCCTAGGACCGAAGGGAGAAAGCAAGATGGCTATGCTAAGCACAGAGGTCTCCTTAGCTATCTTACCATACTAGTATACTTTCAGAGATTGTGGCTTTTTACCTCCAAGGAGAAGGACAGCAGGACATCCGACTTGGACAGCTGGTTCTCGCTCTCCTCACCCATGTCAATGATGGACGCGTTGTGACTGCGTTTCAGTTTCTGCAGCTTGAACTCTCCACCCTTGGACACCGGCATGCTCTCCAAGTTGGCCATGAGTAGGTTGACGGAGGACTTCAGCTCCTCGATGTACATATTTTCCATTTCTTTGGATACGAACTTAGGAAATTTGCGTTCCTTGTAAAAGAAAGGGCAAAGCATAGTCAGAGTAGAGACCTGACTCCCATAAAAGGTTTGCACACCAGAGACAGATTTGATCACATCAACCACTAACAAATTTGCCCTCATGTTATGGAAATGCGTTAGGAAAACATTCTATCTGGATGTGGAGACAGCTTTTTCTAGTTAGCTATAATCTCTCCATGGGTAGGGACACAGACACAGACATCTAGTAAGGAAGAAGAGCAAAATGTTTGATTATAGCTCTATTCTTTGGATTTGTGGAAAGAAAAATGGGTGAATTTTTTGATTGTTTTCAAATTTAATCCAAGTTCCAACATTTTTCCTCTTTTTTTATAAAATTCTGTGGAGTGGTTTGTAAGTTATGGGACCAGAAGCACACCCTATTTCTGGATATCTGTAGAGATTTTCTCACATAAATAATTCAAAAGTAGACCATTTGAGATGTTTCAGCCATACTCTGTGGCTATTTCTAAGAATACTTAACTGTCCTAAAACAAAACAAAACAAAACAAAAAACCAAAAACATTAACAAAGTCAAGAAAAACATGCTTACAAGACTTCAGGATAGTAGTCACAGTACATAAGAATTGGTTGCTGCCATCCTCCCTCCCAACTCCAGTTTCTACAGGGAAGGCTATACTCTTAACATGCCACTTACTTGTCTACTTGTACCTCTAAGTTTCCTGAGTGCCTTGAACCTTTGGAGTGATGACCTTATCAAAGAGTCACTTCCAAGCTGGAGCACAGAATTTCCTCTGAAACCCTGCTCCCCAGCCTTGATGGGTTGAGAGGCAAGCCAAATCTGTTTGGCTTTCTTTCTATTTTACAAGTTATAGACAAATCCAATTTAAACTGGTTTAAACAACTTGAGAAACCGATTGGCTTGAAAATGTCCCAGAATAAGCTCAGCTTCAAGCAAGGTTGAAACTAGAGTTCAGATGCTATAACCTCAAATAAGTTTTTCCTCCAAACCTTGCTTTTAAGATTCCTGTATGATTCATGATCTTGATTGCTAACAGGATGGGAACTAGTGTCTATCACCATGGAAACAAACTCTGGTCATATCTGTGGGGTATTTCTGCATTAAGGTAATTGAAGACCTACCTATTCCACCACTATTGGGGACTGACTAACTAGAAAAAAGTGACTATTAACCTTCATTGCTCTCTGCTTCCTAATTGGACACAATGCCACCAGCCACCTCATACCACCTATCGCTGGGCCTTCACTGCCAATGGACTGCACTCTCAAAGTATGAACCAAAAGAATCCCTTCCTTCCTTAACTTGCTTCTGGTCAAATATTTGGGCTTAGAAACAAAAAAAGTAACCAATATATCTGAATTGGCTCTGAACTCAGTGTGGTTCCACTCAATGTCCCTATAACATTGCTGACGATCTACACATGACATCCTATCACATGATCTATGGGGAGAATACATACTTTGTCTCCGTGAGAGATTAGGCAATCACCATGGAGCTGGGATGGGCCTTGATCTACAGCACCGGAGACATGAATTGATTTGATAATTCTGCATGCCAAGGAGTAAGATGTCGATTATCTGGGTGTCCAACTAAAGTCAATCGTCCAATTCTGTTATGCGACCGGCAATCAAGCAGATTCACTGTTTTATGTAACTGAATTGAGAAGCATCAAGAGTGCAATGGATCGTTATCAAGGGAGTGGAAACAAAATGAATATTTCCCCCGGTGTGCGGTGTGCACTGCCACATCGAATCAATCCAATGATGAGTAAGCAAAGAGGAGTGAAAGGAAGGACAAGCTGTAGAGCAGGAGGGCTAAAGAGAAGGGACTAGAGGTAAGCATACAGGAAAGGAGAAAGCAGAAGAGAAGCAGGAAAAGCTGTTCAGAACTATGGAAATGAAGCTTGGCTTCTATTAACTTTCTAATTCCCACATGGTCTAGCATCTCATCTTGAACGTCGGTTCCTTGATATTGTGACTTAAATATAAAATATCCTCCATAGGAACATGTGCTTGATCATTTGATCCCTAGTTGCTGTCCTTTTGTTTGAGAAGGATATGGGACCATTAAGAGGTGGAGTCTTGCTTAAGGAGCTAGGGCCCTGGAGATGGACTTTGAGGTTCATCTGCTGTTTTCTCTCTATTCTGAATGTAGACGTGATGTCATCAACCAGCTTTCTGATCCTGCTTGTTGCCATGTCTTCCTGACATGATGGATCCTATATGTCTGGGACTGTAAGCCAAACTAAGCCCTTTCTCCTTTAAGCTGCGTGTCAAGGTTATTTTATCACCGTCAAAGAAATGAAACTAATACACTTGGGAATCTCCTCTTCCTTTCAACAACTCCCCCTGCCCACTAGTTAGCGAAGAGTGTTTTATTCCTGCGAGTGCAGCCTGCACTTCCACAGGTGCAGATATCCCTTCACGGACTGATGAGTGATGCCTTTGGGCTGGGGCAGTATCCAGGCTTAGCCAGGGACTGTTTCCTCAGGGCCAGTGCCCCTTTCTCTTGCTCCCTGGTCACTCTCTGCCATTTGTCTTCTTCCACATTCAACTTCAACACATCTCCATGTTGGGTCACCCCTAATTTTTACTTTCCAGGCATCATTTATTGAAATGGCCAGCTGTTTGTCTTCCTGTCAAACCCTGTATGAACCCTCAGTATGATGACATTTATGATGAGGCCTCAAGGGCACAGCCCTTATGAACTGGATGATTGCCTTCCAACGAGGCCACCGCTAATGTATCTGCTCTTTCTTCTATGTGTGGACATTTTGGAAAGATGACTAGAGGCCAAAGAAGGGGCCGAGAACTTACTGTTGCCTTTACCTTGATTTCCAGTATTATGGAACTATGGGAAACAAATTCTAGGGATTTTTTTTTTAAAGAGCAGTCTGAGTAAACTAAGATAGCATACCTATAATCAACAAATCATTTATGAGATGTATTCGCTTAGTGTCTGTCTTTTCTTCTGGGCTATGACTAAGGGTCATACAGTTTTGACATCTCACTAAAAAAAAAAAACTTAACATCCATCGTAATGTGTAACACTTAGTAAGCATTTAGTACACATGAATTGAGTGGCTGTGTCAATGAGTTATCAAAAAAATCTATATTAAATATTAAGGGATCTATCACTCAGCAGTGAGAGGCAGGATGACCATGACTTAAGTTCTGGAAGAACACTGGGGTTCTGCTGTCCCACGGGGAATGATTATGGGGATCTCAAATCTATGCAGTAACCTCAGACTTCTGGTTCCTTCCAGAACCTCAGAATTCAAATCACTTCCTGCTTAAGGGTGGTGCTCACACTGTGTGGGGCTTTCTAAATACACTGTAGGTGGATGTGTAAGCAGCAGGCTGGAAATGAGACAGTCATGATATTGATAGAAGTTAGTGGTGAGTCAATGAGAAAGTCTCCCCGAAGCCTAATATCGTTAAACCTTCCTCCTTGTACTTGAAATTCCTCATTCTTAAACTCCTTAAGGGTCAGTGGGGATCCTTAAAACTGGGACAAAGTTGGTGCAGAGCCATGAAGGCATGGGGACTTGAGTGCTGGGCCATCCTGACTTAGAAAACACACAATCCATGAACACTGTGACTGTCATTAGGAAGATTCTGGTGGGAGAATACAAGCACTCCTCCAAGGTTTCACTGTTATTTCGGGGAAAGATGTATACAGAAACATCAAAGTAAACATTCTAATAGACATCCAAGGGATATGGACACTCCCTGAGAGAACACACAAGAGGTACATTTGACTAAAGGCCTGATCAGTTAAGAAGTGTTTGCCTTGAGGTTCAGTTAGCTGAGAAGAGAGCAATTGGTGTCCCCCCCCCCCAAATTGGAAGACATAGATAACCACGAATCCAAGAAGATTCAGATAACTAAACTTAGTCCGCAGAGTGCTTCCAACTTTCTCTAAACATATTCCTTCCGGAGAGTGAAGAGAAGACAGAAGAAGGTCGACTCATGGTTTCAACAGTTCCTATATCACAGAAAGACTGACAAATGGCAAAGTTTATACCCCAAGCTTTTAAAGTATGGTATTTTGACCTTTTAACTTCAGCTTTATTTTTTTTTAAGTTTTTTAATTGGTTCTTGATTGGTTCATCATGTAACCCAATCCCACTTATCTCCCTCACCCCTGTTACCCAACCTTCACCCTTGCAACTTTCCTCTCTAACAAAGGGGAAAAAAAATCTCATTATGGAAGCTGCCGTGTGTCATGGTGTAACCCACAGTTTCTCTGTTGTCCTCACTTCCCTGCTTGCCAATGTTCATTGAAATAAACTGTAGGTCTGGTACAAGGCCTCTGGTTTCTGCCTCTCTATCAATACTGGATCCTCACAGGGACTCCTCTCTGATACTTTGTTGTTGTCCCATGTCATGGTGATCCTGTAGCTTTGGTTCTGTAGAACCAGCCCTTCCTGTCCTCTAGCAGTTCATCATTAGGGTAGACATTGGAGTGGGCCAATTGAAATCCCTGGATCTGGTCTTGAGAGGTATCTGTGCTGGTCAGTTTTCAGTTCTCCTGCACCCACACCACTGGGGTGAACTATCCTGTCCTGCCCTGGCTGGCCCATTCAATGCTGTCCTGCCCTCAGGGCTGTCTTACCTGCAATCCCGACAACCAGGGTTAGCTCTACCCTGTTGCCAGGTGAGATGCATGGCCTGCTATGCCATGTGTTGCAGTTGATGCAGGAGAGAGAGCCCTTGAGTCATGAAAGCAGGAGAGCTGTCCCTGCCTCTCACTTGCTACAGCCTTTGGGAGAGCAGACCCTGCACCTTGCCTAAGCTGGTGCTCAGTTGTAGAGCTGTTCCTGACCATGGGGATTGTGGGTGAGCTGGCCTGTAGGGTATGAGCTCAGGATAGCCAACCCTGACTCTCGACTGCTGTGAGGGAGAGTTGCCCCCCTCTCTTCCCTTGGCTCTCAATACTCATGGCCTTAGGGTCTCCAGAATGGAAGAACTAACCAGCCATGTCCTTACCTTCATTTGAAAGCTCAAATATTAGTATACATGGGATGCTTGAAAGGGAAGTTGGTAAATAGGATCTTGCAATTTTACTACTAGTTGTCTTTTGCCAAGAGGATGGGGAGAAAAAAGAATAGCATTTATGAAATAGTTTACCTTTTGCTAATCAGCTTTGAGAGAGTGCATCAAGTCTGGTCTCACTGTCACTTACTTGGAACTCATTTAAGGGTGTGTGTGTGTATGTGTGTGTCTGTGTGTGTATGATGTCTATCTTGAGTGCATAATGTATGTATGTGTATATATGCATATGATGTATACACTCATGCAAGATGTCTGTGTGTACATAGTCATATATGCTTGCATGCATAATGTCTATGCACATATGTATGTGTATGAGTGTATATGTTTGCATGCATGATCTGTGTGTGTGTGAGTGTGTGTTCATTTGCACGTGTACACATACATGCTCATGTGAGTGCAGGCACACATGTAGAGGTTTGAAGATAACCTTGGGTGCTGGTCTTTACTTTCTGTGTTTTGAAAAAGGTTCTCTTTCTTACTTGTTGCTGAGTATGCCAGGTTAGCTGGTCCATGAGTATCTGCAGGCAATCCTGTCCCTGGCTCCCATCTTGCTATGAGATCATAGACATGCTCTACCACAGTTTGTTTTATAAGGGCGGTGGCTCTTTTGCCTTCATATTTATACAGCAAATGCTACTGTGCCATCATCCCCGCTCCACTTGATACATTCTGTTGCAGAGTTGTTTCCCACCAAACTCTATAGCAGAACCCTGGAAAAATCCACAGAATGATCACTCGGTCCCAGAAGTTGGACAGTTTCAAATGACATCATAAAAAGAGCCCCATAAAGCTGAAGCCTGCAAGGGAAAACAAAGCCATTTGTTTCCTTCTCTGAGCACTTGAGCCTTGAGAAGAAATAGCATTTTGTCACTCTAGGCTGTGATTCTTGAGTGGAATTTTCAGTGGCAGACTCATTACAAACACATTTCAAAGCTGTGGCTGTGTCCAAATAAGAAAAATGTAGCTTCCCATCTCCATTGTCTTCTTTCCAGGCATAAAAGTGACAAAAAGAACTTTTTATTCATATTGATTTATGAAAGACAGACACAGTGTGGGGCGGGATGGAGTCCTCCAAAGGAAATCTCTGTGGCCACTTCCTGTTGTTTTTGCTGGACAACATTGCTCAGTGGAGACAGTCACTAGGGTCATTCGTGTCCAGCTACATTAATGGAATATTGGAACATTTTAAAAAATTAACAACTGTGAGCACTGTAAAACCCCTAACCATTGGATTTTCCATCCAAGTTTTGAATGCTTATCCAGGGAGAAGGAATGGGTTGTGTGTGAAATCTAACAAGGCTATGCTCACTCAAAGGGAGTAGCCTGAGGTTCAAATGACATTCTTGTAGGGGATTAGGAGGAAGGAAAGGCATTAAATAGAGGAGCTCATCCACAGTCTTACAGGTGTTTAATCCAATCCCCCAATACTTCCTGAGCTCAGGTGCTGTGGATATCAGCGGGAAGTGAGGGAGTCAGCTGGGGGTAATAATCATGAGAACACATGACACAAAAGCCACCCATTAGACACCATGAAATTAGAGACACATCCACAAGCAACACGGAAGGTATCAAGGAAACTTATAGAGTGACAGAATTAACTGAGCTCTGTGTCCTGGGCTCATGCTTACTGGCTTTGTAATGTTTTACAGCTAGTTGGGGTTTCATATTTGCGATATAGGAAATAAGATAAAACCCACAGGGTTCCCATGAAGAACAAAAGATACTAAGAGGCATGGATACTTACTGACCATTGATTCAGTTTCATCTGTCTGTCTGTCCATCTGTCTGTACGTACACACACACACACACACACACACACACACACACACACACACACACACACACACACAGTGTTTTACTGCCACCGTCACCAGCAGAATTACTAGCAAAAATGACACTCAGTGCCTGCAGTAAGACTGATGAGG
Organism: Rattus norvegicus; assembly: GCF_021556685.1. NCBI lineage: Eukaryota > Metazoa > Chordata > Mammalia > Rodentia > Muridae > Rattus > Rattus norvegicus. Next base: position 15,804,380 of record NC_141548.1, on the reverse strand, counting down.
CTAGCTCACATTTACAGCATTCTATGTGCTGCTCACAAGTCATGTGATCTACCTCTTTTCATCTTTCCTAGAGACATAAGTTCTGCTCTTTCTCTCCATGTCCAGGAAACAAAAGAGAAGGGAGGCTATGGCGATGATTCGTAGAGCTTGGTAGAGAACCCAGAAGCCTGGCTCCAAAGGTCAGCAGAATGAGAGATGGGGTGCAGTGATGATGCCCCACTACATGAACACCCTGTGTCCTTTTTATTTACAACACTTGATCAGCAGACGTTGCTTAGAGCTGACTCTTTAACAGCAATAACTGCCCCAATTTTCTAATCAACACACACAGTGTGGGGTGAAGTGTTATAATGGGGAAAGGTGGGTTCATCAGCTGCAATAAGAACTGTCTTGTCATCATCAGTATAGAAGGTGCTAGGAGCATTCTGGAGTCAGGAACAGTTTCCTGAGTCAACACTTCCTTATTGTTCTCATCTTTCCAACTGTTGTAAACAGGATAGATCCCCTTCCCTTCTTGGATTTCTTCCACTTGCAGTGGCTTCAGGGGACCCGCTGAGTACCCAGTGTTTTTTTTAGGACTCAGATTTACTGGGTTTTTCAGAGTCTGATACAGGTGACAATCAGATCTGTCTGTACACAACTATTAAGGCAACCATATGACTGCACTACTATGTGCCACATACTGGTATTGCTGCACAAGGTAAGTGCCAAGTGCAACATTAGTTTGCAAGCTGGAAGTTTCATGTAGCTCTTTGACGGGAGAGTTCCATTACCCATTGGTGCATAGCTATGTGTAGACCAAACTTCTCTATCAGAGAAATATTTGGGTATTATTCCTTAATGATGTTTATTACATGGTCCTGAAATAAGATAGTAACTTTTCTTTGCTCCAAAAAAAATTCCAGTTTTGTTTTGAGGAGGGTTCTTCAACGAAAGCTGGCCCTGATTGGATATGTAGCTGAGGATGATCTCAAACTTCTGCCCTTCCTGTCTTCACCTCCAGAATGCTAGGACTGCAGGCATGCACCATCAGACCCTGTTTATGAGGTACTAGACCCTCTCAGTTGTGATTCTACCCATGCTAAGGCAGTGGTCCTGACTGAGCAACATCTCCATTCCCATAATTCCACATTTAAATGATGGCCTGAGAAACCACTTGTGTTTTGTGCCTCATTGCTGGCAGCTAAAACCACAAAACTACTGTTCGTGTTATATAACCAGCAGGTCAACTGTGGAGTTTGACACCACAATGCAGCCAGAAGAACTGGCAAATATCACAGCCGAGCTATTGCCACAGGTGGCCTGCTTAAGTCCCAAAGTCAACTTTTGATCACACAATTAAAACAATTTAGAATTAATTTCTGGATGAAATTTTAGGGGCCCTTTAATATCAGTCTGAGGGGATTTGGAGAAATGTTTGAATAGGAATTAAGATCTTTTTTCTATGAGATTAAAAAATATTCAGATCTCTGCCTTCAGCCTTTGAGTAAAGCCATGCCTGGCTTGTGCTCTGGTGAAGTTACCTCCTCAGATCATTCTGGATGCTAGTATGACTGAATTGATGGTTCATACTTTAGGGCAGTGGATGGGGTGGGAAGAGGACACACACATACTGAATGTTGATACATCTGATGGTGAACATGTTTACAGCAGAAACAGCCTGGGCTATGCCGTCCCTTTTTTCAGGGTCAGATATCACAAGGAGAGCATTCTGAATCCAAGGAGACAGCTCTTCCAAACACCCCTGCTTCATTTGTGCTGTTAGGGAGAGAGGGCAGGAGAGACCAGTCCTCCAGTCCTGTCTTGGAGTCATCTCTAGCTTTGAAGACAGGATTCCTCTTTCTGCTTGCTCTTTGAGTGAACTCAGGCACGGTAATTAAACCTTCGGATTTAGCTATTCTGGGAAAATTACTATAATGCCAAAGATTGCTTGTAACTGGTTTAAGTGAGAAGCGATGTGAAATCTTAGGGCAGGTGCTGGAAACAGAAATAAAGAACTCAACGGTGGAGAGGAAAGAAAGCCGGGAGCAGAGATTTATTTCACCCCCAGACTTGGGGGATGAAGGACGTAAAGATCCATATTTGGGGAGTAACTCAGTAGATCTAGAAAACAAATTAGTCAAGAATGCAGTTTTTAATTAAAGTAAACTTGGTCAAATCTTCTGATGTCTCTGCTTTGGCCTCTATTCTGAAAAAGTACAATCTTGTTCATAAGGTTCTGAGAGGACTGAGGGGATTGTCATGTCAAACATTGATAAGAGGGTCTGACACTTAGGAAATACTATGCAATGTGTATATGTGGGCCAACCCCGCTTCATTGTGATCCTGCAGTACTACTGCTAAAGTACCTCCTCACCTCGAGGGATATTAGCAGCCCGTGTGTCCAGTGAGGCCCTTACTTTTATTTGAGAAAGGTTTTATCTGAGAAAGCTCAAGCTGGATATGTAGCTGAGGATGACTTTGAACCTCTGTTCTTCCTACCTTCACCTTCAGAATGCTGGGATGGCAGGCATGCACCACCAGGCCCTATTTACAAGGTACTAGGGAAGTCAGTTAGGAGTCCATCCATGTTAAGGCAGCATGCTTAGCTGGTTGACTGTACCAGAGTTAGCTTCAAACAAAATTGGGTCAACTGTAGACTTGATTCTTAGAACTGTGAGTTTGAAGAAGGTAGGAGGATGAAGAAGTAAGGGCAAGGAGAGGGATCTGAAGAAGTAGATGATGGCTGACTGGGATTTTGATGTTATTTCAGAAGCTATGGAATAGCTAGACATTGTATCTGAAAGCAAGGAGAGATGCCTTATGGAGGAAGAGTGGTTAACCAATGTGATGCAGAGACAGCAGCAGGGAGTCCTGGCCCTCCATGGTCTCTGGTTCTTGCTAGAGGTCTGGTGACTCTTCATCCATTATCCCTATACTTTTTGTCCCTTATGCTCATGTTGGTTTTCAAGTAAGCTTGATCTGGTTGGTGCCTCCAACTTGCAGTTAGAGGTGCTCAATCTATCTTGTAAATCTATCACGGGGGAGAGCAGAATGGACTGGACATGATGGATGGGTCAATATCCAGCAATTTCTGGTTATAACACATACAGGAACTGACCTTCAGGACATGGGTTGAACTACATATCCTCACAAAAACTCAATATGGTGTTGGTAATAGATAACCAGGGCACAGCAAAGAAAGATAAACATTTAAGTTTGTCAAGAGCTGGCTGGTAGGCAACCTCTTCATATTTTATCCACTGTTCGGTAGATCTAACTAAGTTTAGGGAAAGGCAGTCACACAATTAAAATTTGGAAGTTCCTGGAATCACACATGAAAGCACTGAGACTATTTCTCGGTACCGCAATGAATTCTGCCTTTTCCCACACGTTCGTTCTTGAGGCTTTATTTCAGTCATTTCCCCACCATCACCATCGTTAGCCTGCAGTTCATCATGCCCGGGGAAAGAGAATCACCAGTTCAGTTTGCATTGGTTATCATTTACTATTCTGCTCATCATGACCGGGGAAGGCTAGGGGTCACATTTGGTTCCCTTTGAATGAAGACATCACTTTAGGGCCCAGTGAGTTTGGAGCTGGGGAAGAAGCTCAGTGGAAGAGCAAGGAAGGTCAGGGCCAATGCCGATGAGTTATGACGAGGGTTGCTACTGACATAGAAGAACATTCCAGAAGATGACCAGTCAGCTTTGAGGAGAACAGATAATAGAAACGTGAAGATACCACTTAGCTGTTTGAAGACCCTGCATGGAGTCTCAGCTGACACTATTCCTAGTAACTAAGGACCAAGAGGCATCGGGATGCCCTGCTTCACCTTCTAAGGATGCTCAGTTCAAAGTGGTTGACAGTATTTTACTTTGGATGAAGAGATTGGAGATGTGGGTTGGGGTGAGGGAGGCCTTTTGATTTTTTTCAGAGATAAGTGTCATTGACTTACTGTATAACAAATGTTAACCTACAGTTTTGAAAAGTTAAAATCAGTCTAGCATTTAATACTAAGCCTCAAGGAAAGTAAAACATAAGAGGAGTGAGCATATTCATGGGTGGTAACGGTTACCCAATAGGCAAGTATGCGCTCCAGGCTGCCTCAGTTTTCCATGAAATCCATTGAAAGGAGACACTGAATCTACTGAAGAGGTAAATTCTAAAGCCTTAGTGATGTTTACTCCCACATCAAGCAGATTTCAAAACACAAGACTCTCCCGCACTACCTTTAGCCAAATCCATAGCTGCCCACTATTTATAGCCACCAGACTGACTTGATTATACACTTTAAAGGTGTCCAAAAAACAAGACGCGAAGCATTTCAGTAAAACTAAGTGCAAACAGAGTGGTTTCTGTCCTGGAATCTTTGTTTGGCTTTTCATCTAGTAGGACTCCTTTCTATACAGCCAAATGGGGGGAATTTTAGCACAAGGTTGTGTTCTGCCTTCCCTCCCTGCCTCTTCTGACAGCCCTCCACCTGCCCTGTAGCCGGCAGGGAAGGGGTACCTGTAGAAATGTTCCACACTTTGTCACTAATGGCTCTTTGAAATTAATTGTGCCTTTAAAGTATTTCATTAAATATTATTCATTTTAATTAGAAGTTTCTTGGGGGGCATCCTTAAATTCTTTGCTGGGGTAACTGCTGCAGTCTATTGCCTGCCTGTTATTTCATGAGGTCTATTATGGTTTGGATATAAAAATGTCTGTGTAAAGAGTGAGAAATAGTCAAGGCTTGGCTGCTGGCTTTTGAGGGATGATTGGATTATAAGGGTTTGACTCATTTATGGATTAATTTACTGATTAAATTATTGCAGTGAGAAGGTATGGCCTGTTTATAGGAAGTAGGTCATTGGGTGCTGTAGTTTGAATGGTAAATGTCCCCTGTGGGTTCCTCAGTCTGTAGTGCTGTCTTTGAAGGCAATGAAACCTGGAAGGAGAGCCTTGATTGAAAAAGTGAAACACCAGGAGAAGGCCTCGAGGCTGCAGCCTTATTTTACTTCCTGCTCACTTTCTGTACCTCGAGTGTGAATGCAGAGTGATCACCCAGCTTCCTGTTTCTGACAATCCCTTCCCAGCCCACGGTCCCATTTTCCCCATCATGATGGGCTGCATCTCTCTGAAAGTCAAAGCAAAAGAAACCCTATCTTTCCTTAAGTTGCTTTTGCTGGATCGATTTAACATAGCAACAGAAAAAGAAACAAAGACATATCTTTGAAGGGGGCATGTCCCAAACACTTCTTATCTGCCTCTGCTTCCTGGATGGCATGAGGTACACAGCCTCCTCTACCACATGTCCTTACTGCCTCAACTCAAACTCAAAGCAGTGTTCCAAGGACTGAAACCTCTGACATCATGCGGGAAAATCGATTCTTCCTCCGTTAAGTACTTTCTGTGGGTATTTTGCTTTAACTATAAGGACTTACTAACACTCTTGTCCTCAGTTCAGATTCCAGCCCAGCTCCTGTATTAGTGCCTATCTTGCATAGACTGCATTCCTCACTCTCCAAAAGAAAAAAAATGATACAAGAAATGCCCTTATCGAGATGTTTAATTATTGATTCAGAGGGAACATGTAAACAGCACATCTGGCTGAGTCAGGACCTAATAAATGCTACTAGCATGAATATTAATTTTCAAAACATGAATGTCAACAACATAAAAAAAAATAGATGATACCAAGCTATAGGCATCAACAATAAGATACCATCCCAAGTTTAGAAGAGGCCTATTCACCAAGAGTCTAGGTCAGGTAAGCAAGGGTCCGCATGTAGAATGCTGCAGAACTGAGCTGAGAAGGGAGGCTATCTGCTAAGTCCTCAAGTACTTGCTTGAGGTCAATTGTTGAAGGTTAAGGGGAATTGGCTGAGTGGAGGAGAGAAGAAAGATCTTCCCAGGCTGAGAAAGCAGTTGGTGCAAAGACACTGAGCCTAGACCAGGTCTGTATCCTCAGTGGGAGATATCCTGTGGCTGGTCCTAGAGCTGTGGTGGCAAATTGTGATGTATGATGATATACCAAGGAAGGTACACTCCGCTGCCTCAGAGCCTTGACTGTCATTGGAAAGTGGTTGTATTGTCCTGGAGCTATGGGGTTGTGCTAAGGGGTTCTGAAGCTCTGGTTTAGCTGGTCACATCTGGGCTTTATTGGAACAACCAAAGATTGTTTGCCCTCCCCTCCCCTTTCCTTCTCCTTCCCTTCCCTTCCTTTCTCCTCCCATCTCATTCCCGCCTCTCCCCTTCCCTTCCTCTCCCTTCCCTTCTCTCTCTCTTCCTTTCTTTTTCTTTCCACAGAGTTTCATGAGGCTAAGGCTGGCCTCAGAGTTGCTATGTAGACAAGAGTGAGTCTGAACTCCTGATCTTCCTGCCTCTGCCTCGAGACTGCTAGTGCTGTAGGTGTGTACTACCTTTTCTGGCTTGGTTATGCAGCTCTGAGAACAGAACCCAGGACTGCATACCTACTGAGCTATGTTGCCAGCCCCACTGCTTTATCTTTTGAAGGCCCTGATTGACAGTGCACTTCTTGGGTGGGACAGTGGTCTGGTCCTGGTAAAGAGTCCATGAAGTTTCTTACCCTGGCTATTTGGTCTGCCATTTGGAGACGTCCGTCCAGCTCTCGTCTGATCTGGGCTGCCTGCTCATCTGGATTGTCCAGCTGCACAAAACACAAACACACAAAAGGGGACACTATTAGTTTAGGCCATAAATGCCAGTGAAAATGTAGATTTTCATCTTATATCACTCTGTGCCCCCATCTTGACCTATGAACTTATTTCATTAAAAGAAAAATCTTATAACCAATGTGTCCAATCTGAGTGAAATTCCAGATAAATATTTTCCAGGTAGAGCATGCAAGGCTGGACCTTTAAACACATTGCATAGGATCTGTTCGTTACTCGAATCACTCTAAAGAAATTGTTCCTAATGAGAGTGTGATTAACACCTTTTGGGACCCAACGACCAAGTTCTCACACGATGAACACTCAGGGAAGAGCTAGCTTTAGAACTCTCAGAAACCCCTGCACAGCACAGACAGCGCCGTTTCTCTGTCCTGGTCCACGGAGGATTGGCCTTTGTACGTCTTAAAAAGCACTGAGGCATCCCAACCACTCTCCAGACGACTACTTTCAATTAGTTGCTCTTAGATCTAAGATAAAAATCTTTCCTTAGCTCCCCTTTCCAGGAGAACAACTAGTATATAAAGATAAAAAAAAAAGCCATTGCCTCAGCTAATTCTTCAGCTTCTCTGGTTTCAATGTGCCCATCCTTAGAATGAAGAGTTTAGTTACATAACTCTGGTTGCTCTCTATAAATCTATAGGGAAGGCTGGGAGAATTTCTATAGAGCACTATAAAGCTATGAGTTAGGCTACAGTGCTATAAGAGTCAACTTTTCCACTGTGTGCAGCCACAGATGACTTCTAAATGAATGATCAACAATGAATTCTAATAAATTGTATTTACAATAAGTGGTAGGCCATGGAAATCAATTCCTTTTTGAGGAGTTGAAGGTCTGACTTTATTTCTAAGCAAACCTTACATTATGCTTCAGGCTATCTTTGGGTCTGCTTTCTTTAGTAAATTATGTGACAGAAAACCTTAATAGAAAACAGTGCTATTCAAATAGGATAGTTGTCATTCCTCTTTTGAGTACATATTAACTATCTACTAACTAACCAACTGGTTAAATATTTAAATTTCTTTCTAAGAACATGCATATGTGTGTTTGCACCCACATGCAGTGACATGTATGTGTGTGTATGTCTATAATCCAGGTATGTATGTATGTATGTATGTATGTATGTATGTATACACTGAAATGCAAATGTATGTGTTTATAAGTACATGCTTACATTTCAGTGTAAATGCCTGTGTGTATGTATGCATGTGCAGGAGTGTGTATGTGTGTGTGTGTGTGTGTGTGTGTGTGTATGTGTGTGTGTTTGTGCATGCTTGTGTATGTGTGCATGTGTAGGCTAGAAGTCCACTGTAGGTGCTGTTCCTCAGGAGTCATTCCCTTGTGTTATTGAGATGGTATCTCTCCTTAGCCTGGGAATCATCAAGTAGGCTAGGCTGGCTGACAAAGGTGCTTCTGGGGTCCTCCTGTCCCTATCTTCCCAGTGCTGTCATTACAAGAGAATGCTACCATGCCTAGATTTTTACATGAATGATGGAGATTAAACTCAGGTCTTCGTGCTTCTATGGTGAGCATTTTCCTGACTGAACTATCTTTCTAGCCTGTAAATGCAAACTTTATTCAAAAGTTTTAAGCACAGCCATGCTATGAGCCTGTACAATTTCTAGTATAATGTGGCCATGCTTTGGAAGCATCATGATGATTTGTCTTCTTTGTTATACTTTACAGAACGTATTATAGTACTGCTTGGACTTTGTGCTGGGCATTTTATATGTGTGCTTGTATACATATGAGTAGTGTGTGTGTGTGTGTGTGTGTGTGTGTGTGTGTGGTGTATATACACTTGTGTGCATATGATTGTGGGGTTCAGAGATAGATATCTTCCTATGTTACTCTCTACATATTCTTCTGGTAAAGGGTCTCTCAATGAGCCTGGAGATCATCGATTATCCAGGCTGACTGGCCAGAGCACCGCAGAGATGCCCCTGTTTGCACACCTCCTCACTAGGCTCCTGGCATAGGTGATTGTGCTGCGACTTTTTATGTGGGTGCTGGGATCTGAGCTCAGACCTTCAGGCTTGGATGGCAGACACTTTCCGGACTGTTAATTCCCAGCAGGAACTTGGCCCTGCTTTGTCTTCTCCAGTGTTCTGGGAGAGGTACTCCCATTTTGATCATGAGAATGGACTGAGACCGGGGGGGGGGTGTTCTGAGGCGGCAATCCTATGGTAGCTTCGTGGAACAATTTCACTAGCTATTCCAGAGAAGTGCCCAGAGCTGTGAGGAGCTGTGAGGCTGCACTGTAGAACACTCCGTAACAGTTGTGCAGGAAGGAAACCGGCAAAACATTGGCCATTCAACTACTTATACCCTGGATCATAAATTTTTATTTTTATTATGACACCCACAGATACCATCTAGAAGTCCTGTTAGAAGTGAACACAGACTCATACCATAATCAGCAAGGCCTACCTCTCATCACTGCCTCTGATTGGCACACACGTGGGATTCAGTGTCCTCAGCTGCCCCTAAGCTCCAAAGACCTGCTTTTAATATTTTCCTCTGAACATTTTCATTTCGAGTCCAGGTGCGGCATCTACTTAGACTACTCAGAAACGTCTTGTTCAGAATATGAATGCGAATGATCTATCCTTTGCTGCAAAGCAGCAGAGGGAACTGTTTAGAGTAAAGTTGAAGAGTCTGCTGGAAAGCAGGTGCTTATGGAGATGACACTACGGGACTAGAATCAGCGCTGAAGCTGACTTGTACCAGGGCACTGGGGTTTTCCAACCAGTCTTATGGACCCCAATGGTAGAGTGGGAGATGAGCAGGGAAGGTTAACCCTGAGCTTCATTCATACGTCAGCTCATTTACTCACACAGTAGCACTTTCATTCATGAAACTTGCATTACATCAGTACAATCGAATAGATAAAAAAGAGAGGTGGGAGAGAGATGTCTCAATGGTTATGAGTACTTGCTGCTTTTCTAGGCGACCTGGATTTGGTTCCCAGTACCCACATTGGGCATCTCACAGATGCCTATAACTCTAGCTCCAGGGATCTCTGCCCACACACACACACACACACACACACACACACACACACACACACACACAGGACATTCACACAGTCACACACACAGATAAAAAGAAATAACAAAAAAGTCTTTAGAGAAGAATGCACAAAGGAATGGAACAGGGCAGATCTCTGGTCCTCTGCGCGCCACTGCGGCAATAACAGGTTTTGTTAAGGAGAGAGGATTGCCCTTTACTAATGCCTGGTCAAGTCCCAGGACCTGCTTCATGACCTTTCATAAAGAGGCTGAAAAACCTACACTGATAGTCACCCACAGAGAATGAATCTGGGTTCAGAAGATTACTACTCAAAATTAATAATCTTATTAGCATCATCCAAAACCTGGGAAATTGCTCTACTTACTGCATTTGGGGTTTTTTGTTTGTTTGTTTGTTTATAAAATAGTTTCATGGAAGACAAACAAGTGCATAGCTACTTGGAAGTTCTGCACTTCTTAAAAGGGGCACCCCAGTTTTAAGAGGGAATACACTAATCCTCACTCTACCCATGAGCTAATTGAGCCTCCAGATGCTAGAAGGGCAAGCCTACATAGAATAGTGGACATTCCCACTTCTTTGGGCCTACCCAAGAACAATGCCCGGCAACACGTTGGCTTCTTTATTCTTTCATGTTACCTGTGATATCATGCGCTACCACTGGGCTGGATTTCCAACCCCTGCTGGACTCCTTAAATGCTTGCTCCAGACAATTAACCTAACTCTGCACATGCCCTGTGTACCTTGTAACTCAGGTCCCCATAGCACATACAGTTATCCTTGGAAGCTAAGAAATATTTGCCCTTCTTCCTAATTATTATTGACAGATTTCTTCTGGGTAGGATGTGGCCTTAGAATGACAGGGATGGGTGCATATTTATCATGGTTCTGCCATTAGTAGTCACATGACCTTGGGCAAGTTGTGTGTCCTCTCCATGCTTTGGATCGTCTCAGTATTCAGAGTAACTCCCCTCTCAGGCTACTTGGTGAATTAATAACAAGTAGGAAGTATTTAGCAGGCAAACCTTCAGGAAATGGTGGCTGAGGCCATCTGTGTTATTGTTAGAGTGGTCCTTGTCAGCTGCATTTCTAACAAGAGCCATCATGGGGCGGCAAAGGGTCAGACAAGAAGGCACCAGATGGGAGAGTGTGATTCCTTGAAGTGAATGTGGGATCTCAGTCTATCTGCGGGCACCATCCTGACCAGAGATTGCTACCATTGACAAGTTCTCTAGCCTTCTCTGAGGTCAAGTCCCTTTGCTCTGCTGGACTTTCATTAGTGGCAGTGGCCAGCAGGTGGACCCTGCTGCCCAGACAACTAACAATCTAAGAACAGATAAAAAGGTGAATAGCCTGGCATGATCGAGAAGGCCATCCTTCACCACCACATGAGATCCAAAAGTATAAAGAGAAATCAAATAATTACCTTTTTAAGTGCTGAGAAGGAAAAGCCAGGGAGCGTGAGCTTCCATGGAAACGAGGCTCTGTTTACTGCGCTGGTCTTTTCCACCAAGGAAGGGAAAGTTCTGCTTCAGAACTGAGCCAAGGGCAAACCTTTCATATCGACAGCTCATTAGAGTTCAAAATGTACATGAGCAGGAAAGCTCTTTACCTAATTAGACACATCATCTGCCTACTTGTAGAGGTCAAGCAAGAGTCTGTTCTAACTCATCCCTCAAGCAAAAGCAACTATCTCCTTAGGCTCTGCTTCCAAAGCAATGCAGACCCGAGCCCAAAACTGTGTCACTACACGGGGGGTGGGAGGGTGGGGGGGTGCCTGAGCCATGGCTGCAAGCTGCCTGAGTCCTGTGACTCTCTCTGGAACCTGAGTGGCTCCTTGCCAGGAGGTAGAAGCTTCATTCAGTGGAAAGTGAACTCAAGAGTAGCATCAGGTAGAGTCATTAAGAAGCAAACCCAAGATCTAATGGATGGCAGTTATGCCCACCTATCTCTACCACCCCAGTGTACGGCCAACTGGTGTGTGACTGACCATGGGAAGCTTCTAAACCTCACCAAGTCTTTGTTTCCTCATCTGTCAAGTGGACATCTCTGTGTCTTCCACAGGCACTTAAAGGAAAGAAGCAACATACTGTACTGGACAAGAGAAGTAAGGTCGACTTGGGTGCAGAATTAGGTTTCACAGTTCAGTTACTGGAAGGGGTTCAACACACCCCTGAACCTTTTTGAGTCTTGATGTTCTTAGCTGCAGCACTGGGATACAGTGTCTTTGCCAGCATGGTAGGAAGACTAAGCTCCATAGCATGTGTCCCAAGCTATGATACTACCCTACATAGTTCTCAGAACTGAGCAAATAATTCCTTAGGCAATCCTACTTCTTGAGTGGACACTCACTGTATGTGAGTGCATTTCCCTCACCTCAACTGTTGGACCGTAGGCCAAAGTTACAACTTCTCCATTCAACTCCCCTGCTCTGATGAAATCTCTATGCCCAGGATTCTCTGAACACCCTGTATTGGCATTTCCCCAGAGTTCTGTTTTAGGGAACATTAATTTGCAGGTCCCCCAGCTCTTCTGGGAGAAGGGAGGCCATAGTCACGTAAAGTTTGGAAACTGCCTTTCTGGCTCCGGTTGTGTGCTAACTTGTTTTCAGAAGCACGTTGCTTCCCTAGGCAATTCTGAATGCTCTGCTTTTCTCATGCCTGTGGATGGGATTTTTAAAGATCGTTGGGTTGGGGGGCGGGGGGAGCAATTTCACTATTCAGATCCATCTTCTAAAAATGATTTATTTTTATGTGTGTATATGTGTGTGTTTGAGAGAGACAGAGACAGAGAGACACCTACAGAGACAGACAAAGGGATAGGAATAGTGAGACACAAAGAGAAAGCCACAAAGTCATATATGTGCAAGTGCTTGTGGAGGCAAAAGACATCACGTACCCTGGGATTACAAGAGATTGCAAGATGCCCAGTGTGGGTGCTGGGAACCAGGTTCAGATCCACTGGAGCTATTTCTTCAGACCCAAAGTGTTTATGTTTTAAAGAGGGGGGGTGGCACTGGCTGATCTCCAGAGGCATGAAGATGTCATCAAGACACCTTGGCCAGGAACATCCTCTGTAGCCTCAGGGCCCCTGGGAGTACTAGCTGTGAACATTTTCCCCAAGGGGGACATCCATGGATATAGTTTCTTTGGGCATGCCTGAGGTCTTTGCTGTTCTCAGGTGACAGAGATGAGAGGAGGCCAAGTGCTGGCTTCCCAAGTCATCCTGTCAAGAGTCAGCCTTCAGGCACGCAAGGGATGATGCGATTCAAATGTGCAGCACATGTAAACAGAAAAAAGGCAGAGGACTTCATGCATTATGTAAATAACTGCTGTGCATTGTGGGAAAAGATCCCTTTTTCTCAGCCTCAGAATAAATTGAGACAACTTTAGCCTCAGGACAAAACAGGAAATGACCCTGAGCTGAGACTAGAGAGAGGTTTAGCGAGTTCTTTCCATATCTGAGACAAGGTCTCATGTATCCTGTGCGCCTCGGACTCACTACATTGCCAAAGATGACCTTGAATGTCTGACCCTCTGTCTCTATAAGCATGCCGTTCCTGTGCTGCTAGGAGCAGAACCGGACCTTCGCACTTACTAGACAAGCACTCTACCAACTGATTTATATCCCTAACTACAGAGCTGGAGTAATGACCACAGGCTGCGTGTGTTCCTCTTGAGCTGGGGTGGCTACATCAGGCTTAACGCTCTCCTCCTGATATGCTGTGCTGGGGGCCTTTGCTGAGAAGAGCTGACTTGTTCCTCCCTTAACATACATACCCTGTCTTTGCACTCACTGCCCACATGCTGAAAGCAGTCGTTTATGCCAGATAAACCTTATTCTGTATCCGTTGGCTTTGTAGCTAACAGGTCTCTGATCTCTCTAGACTTGGACTTCTCTTTTAGTAACAGGCATTTCTCCTGACGATTACTTATCACACCGTGATCTTCCTTACCCTCGTGGGATCATTGGAAGCTCATCTACCGTTAAGCTCAAGAGATCGGGGATGGGTGTGGTTCTGCTTGTCTGTGCACCTGTGCCTTTGCTAGGTAGGAAATAGATTGGTTGCTTGGTCCCTGGAGAGTGGAGAGAACGCTGGACCGGCCAATGACAGGTCTAGTTAACTAACTGTGACTTCGACAGGGCACGTATCTTGTCCATAGCCACTCATAAGCGCCAAGGAAGCTGGAGGCATAGCCCTTGTCTGTAAATTTCTTGTTTGTCATATCTTGCTACTCGATGAGTATGTTCCAGAAAGCACTATCAGCTGAAACAAGTGAAGGGTGCTCTTTGCTGGCCTACAGTGTAACCGCAGTTTTGAGAGCACATCCTTGATGCTGGGCTTTAAGGGATGGATAAAAAACCCTTACAAGGCAGATGGTGTGCAGCTGCCTGCTGGCCTGGGTGCAGCTCTGTTTGCTCACTTGGCTTCTTTTCTACTTTATAGCATGGCTGCTGGGCTCCAAGGGACTCCTGCCTGAAAAAGGAGGCTGCTGAGAAGATCAGCAGTAGACGGAAGCAAGGAAGCACTGCCCCTCAAACCACTGTTCTTCTTGAGCTGGACCCTCCTCTCCTCCATGCCTCTTTATCCCCCTTCAGAGACAAGCTTCCCCCTTGTCTGCTGCTGCCTGGGCACACTGCATGCTGGGAAGTAACAGCTGTGACCCATCTCTGAACCAGAAGAGACTGGCTCCCCAGCTGCCTCAAGAACAGGCTGAGGAGGTTTGAGCTATAACTGTATTGTAACATTGTGTCCTCTGATTCCTTTCTTCACATCTCCGGTGTGTCTCTGTTGACAGCCAGGATGGAGAATGTGGTCAGCTGGTGTCCCAGATCCACTGTGCAGATTCATATCCTCCAAGCTCCTCTTCAGCTGAATGACCTTGGATAAGCTGTTGGACGTCTCTGAGTTTTAGCGTTTTTTTTTTTTTAACTCCTTTAACTCTAAAATGGGAATTAAGATGATACTAGCTACCTTAGGATGGTCAGAGGTTAAATTAGATGGCAAAGATAAGGTGAAGCTTGGCAAATGGTCACTTTCTCCTCCTGGATCTAAGCAGACAGGACCTGGCATCGAACAGTCAGCATCTACCTTACTAAATTCTCATTCTAGGGGTTAGGGGTCCTGGAGTCCTGGGGAAATGGCTCAGTGTGCAAAAATACTTGCTATCTAAGCATGAGGATCTGAGATCGAATACCTAGTACCCCATGGTTGTCCACACCTGTAATCCTGGGTAAGCATACCCCATAAACCTGGGGTGACAGAGACATGTGATCCTTACAGCTTGCTGACCAGGCAGCCTTTCTGAAATGGGGACCCTCTCTACAGAGAATAAGGCAGAAAATGATTGAGGTAGATAACTAGCATCTTTCTCTGGCTTACACACACACACACACACACACACACACACACACACACACGTATTTCCATTCTAATGATATTTAATATGATAGATCAGGATTTTGCCTTTTAGGTAAGAAACCAACCGGTAGATTGTTAGGTAGTTGTCTATAGTGCCAGAGAAAACTAAGAACTCCCTCTTAGACAAGATAGCACAGATGCCCAACCAGAGACCTGAGGTGGAATACAGGCCCCTGCCTGCTATCTTCCTGGTGCACTGCAGCATTGTGGCCCTGTGTGACCAGGGCCAGGACACTTTCCTCTCTGAGCTTCTGTGGCTGCAGCTCCAAAGTAACAAGGTTTGAGGACCGGTACAAGGACGGCAGTGCTAGCTGCTTCCACACAGTGGGGCTGTCTGCTTCTACATGGTGGCGCTGCCCACTTTCACATAGTGGGGCTGCCCAGTCTGGCACTCTGGGTATATATTTCTCAACTATCATCACTGGAAGAGAATCTTGACTTCCAGTCAAGCATGTGGGAAAGGCCTCCACTATTTTTAGGGAAATCACGAAGCAGGGTATCTCCTGAACATTAAATTACACCCAATTTCATAAAAATTACCCAATGAGGAATCACCAGGCTGGAGCCTTGAAACCACCCCACTCCTGTCTTTCTTTACCACATCTAATTTCCCCTCATGGAGAAGACCTTAGGGAGTTGAAGTTTCCATTAAACAAACAAACAAACAAACAAGCAAAAACCCCACTGTTCTCTTTGGTTGCAAACCACAGGGTTTAGCTCCTGGCTATTGCCAGCCAATGAGAATACTACCTGCCTTCCTTTGAGTCACTAGCTATGGGTTTTGCTGGCTGCTGGCAATTTGGTAAACATAATGTAAAAACTCCAAATGCAGTTCTCTGAGAGGGCAGGGTTTAACCGCGTTACATTGGGAGCACTTCTGTTTTCTGTTTTCTGCCTGCTAAGAGGACCTCATTCACCGGATGCCTAAGAGCTCTCCCCTTTTCTTCCATTTCAAGCTTCTGTCCCCATTAAGCGTTGCCCTTGTCATCTTCCGGAAGCCCTCTTTACTATGGCAACTGTGCACTTTAAGAAGCATCATTAGCTAGCCAGTATCTAAGGCATAGCCTGTCCCATGTCCTAGCTTCCCTACCCTTTTCCTAGCAGTTGTAGGGATTTAATATAGACAGGGTTGAAATGTAAACAGTTCTATCTGTCCTGAAAGCCTTGCGCTGGCACTGACAGCCCTGTGGCCCTAGCCTATTTACAGAGCTCCTTATCTAGATCTACTTTTCAGAGTAGGAGTCCTAAAAGTACTGATGTCAACAGGATGGGCTTGTCACAAGAATGAAGGACAATGGTACTCCAAAAGCACTCAGCATGGTGCCCTGAATATGATGAGAAACCACAGAGTCACAGCTCTGATAGGTATTACTTAGGCCACGGACTGGTTTTAATTCAGCATGGACGATACTGCCCACCCTTCCTTCTTCCCTTTGTCCTCCCTCCCTCTGTCTATCCCTCCCTTTACCCCCCCCACCCTGTCTCTCTCCCTTTTCTTTTCCCCTCTCCCTTCCCCTTCTCTGCCCTTTCTTCCTTTGATGAATTATCTTGGTGGTTTCCACAGGTGGCACTAGGAGACATTTTCTATCCTGATATTGCAGTATCCCTCAGAGAAGAGAATGGGAGTGGCCCATCAGGTTGGCCTGAAGCAGTCTCTGCCTAGTTACGGGGAGGAACTAGGCACCTTGTGAAGAGGACATAGGGAATAAGGTCTGGCTTCTCCTGTTTTGATCTGCAGCCCTTCTTAAACCTTCCTGGGAACTGTTGTCATGTAGGCTGTCTGCCTGAGCCATAATTCCACACCTCTGTTCTCTCTTGCTACCTTCTGTTGTGGTAGCTCTCTGGACTGGCTGTGTATCAGGATCCCAAGAGAGATAAAAAGCAATGCTGATGGCCAGGCTGCACCAAGACCATCGCAGACATCCCTAGTCTGGGTGAAAGCATCTGTAGTCTGCTTATTTTTAGCCCTCCAAGTGATTCTAAGATGCCGAATAGACTAGGAGTTCTATGGAATCCAGAGGGACCTCATTGTTGCACCCCACAATCAGCCGGAGAAGCTGCTCAGAGGCTTTGGGCCTATGCTACAGGGTTTGGATTCAGTACTTCTGGGGACAGCATCAAGAGTCAGACTTGTTACAGATCCTGATGATGGCATCACGGAATGTACCTTCTGCACAGTAGTGTGTTCCTCTTTCTGTGACACACCTTTGCTCTGAACCCCCACTCTCTAGTAATTTTCCACTCTCCACAGCAATAGAGCAAGTCACTCATCCAAGCTTTAGGAACTGTCACCATCTGCCTCTGGCACAGCTGTCTAGACTTAGCCCACACCCCCTGTCCTTCTCTCCAGGCTCAAGTCAATCTGTACTTTTAGGTTTTCAAACACACCATGTATCTTGAGCCCTGGTTGGTGAGTCTGCTTTCTCCTCAGCTGTTGTCTCTGCCTAGCCAATATTAAATCATTGACTCAAACCTCCACCTGACTGGTCCTGGCCGAGGCCATTTTCTCTAGGCTCCCTGACATCACATGCTTCCTCATTCCCCATCTTTGAATGGTCTGTTTCTCGTCTTTTTCTGTAAGACTGTAAGTACCTCAGAAGAAAAGACAGCGTCTTTCTGTTCACTGTGAGAAGCACCAGGGACTGATACATGCATGGTAGGCAGGCAGGATCTATTTCTGCAGTTAAACTTAAGATGGGGAGAATAAGATTTACTTAGGATTTGTATCCAGGGTTCATATGCTGTGAGATTAAGCAGGAGATGCAGTGTCTGACATCTCAAAACATTTCTTAAGTGGAATTTGGAATGCAAATGGTCTAAGCACATAGTCCTCGTCAGACGGAATTTGAGTATTGCTGGGCAGAGGGACGGAGGAGAACTGGCTCATGATGTGAACTGAGTTATCACAGGATAATTGAGGTGAACAGCAGAAGTGTAAGTCTGTCTCCACACCAGCAGGTTGGGGATATGACCACTTCACTTACTGTTAAAACATAACCAAAGCCAGGCACAGCGACCCATGACTGGAATAATCCTAGTGCTTGAGAGACTGGGTGGGAGCATTCATCTAAGTCTGAGGCCAACCTGGAATACACAGTGAGATCCAGGTCAATGAGATCCTGTCCTTAAACTACTGTCCCTCCCCTACACTGAACCCCCAAACACATTCTCTTAACACTTGTGTTGTTTAGGATATGGTGAGATCTGAGTATGCAAGGAAAGTGATAAGTTTTTGGATTCTTAAAGAAACAAGTAAGGATGATTTGTCAAGGGGGGAAAAAGACCTTGTTTTTGAGACAAGGTCTAACCACATGAGAGATAGGGTTTTAAATTAGCTCAAAACTCAGCAACAGGATCTGACTCAGGAAGACAGATTGTTAAAAATGCAGGAAGACTGGTACAGACTCACTGACCCTTCGCATGTCACCTGATGTGGGTAAATGAGTAACGGGTTCTGTTCTGCCCCTGTGATATTTGTTCAAGCCCCCATTGTGCCCTACAGATAATGTTCCAGCCATTGTGTCCTGCAGATAGTATTCCAGGAAACCCAGCTGCGAAGCTTAACCAGATGTGTTTCAGATGCAGATGCCTTGTCAACTCTGACAAACATTTACTCTAAAGGACAACAATCAAGATCTGTTCTCAGGAGAATGCTTGACCTTTCCCCTGATTTAAACCCTAAAGTCTTAAGAACAATCCTGTGACTTTGAGAGTTTCCCCTTGTGACATTTTTGGTATTTCCTTTTGACATCGCCTCATCTCCTGGAGCTTGTGACTTCTTCCTTTAAAAAGCCCTTCTCCCAGCCACTCGGGGTCAACACCTCTGTCTCCTGTGTGGGAAACATGTTGGCCGGGAGATCTCCGTAATACAACTCGCCTTTGCATATTACATCAAGATGGTCTCTCTGGGGTCCGTGATTTCTCGAGGCTTAAGTAAGGGTCTCCCTTGGGGGATCTTTCACACCTAAGTGGCTGGGTAGTGCTATGTAGAGTAGGTTGGCCTCAAACTCATAGAAATCTGTCTGCCTCTGCCTCCCGAGTATAGGAATTCTAGCTGTGTGCCATGATGCCCAGCAAGAGATACTCATGTTTAAAAGCATTTTTGTACTGTATAAATGCAAATTATTGTTTTCCTTTCTGTTAGGTTTTCATGTGTGTGAATGTGCATGTGCTATGAACTCATATGTACTCAACACACATTCTATCATTGCTTTGCACTCCCAGTCCAGTAGTTAATTTTCTATTTTTTGAGATCATAATATAATTACATCATTATTTCCCCTTCCTTTCCTTCCTTTTAAAGCCTTCTATTTACCTCTGGCCTTGCCCTCATTTAAGCTCATGATCTCCTTTTCTTTAATTGTTACACACACACACACACACACACACACACACACACACACACACCCCTAAATATATGACTAGAACCTGCTCAGCTTGTATAACATTAATTGTTTGAATAAGTTTTCAGAGTTAACAATTTGGTACTGTATAACCCAGTGGGTGAGCTCTCCCCTCAGGGAGACTGCCCCACTCTCAGGTTTCCATATTTGCCTGTAGGTAGGTCTTTGTCTAGAGTTCTGGCCCTGTGAGCTTCCCCAGATCCATGTTAACTTGTCTGTTATTCCTGTTCTTGCTCTGATCATGCTCGAGAAGTCATGGATAAGACTTCACGGATGTAGCTTCTGATGTTCCCGGAAGTCCCAATCTTAGAGCAAAGTCTCTGCTTCCGAGGCTCTTACAATCTGTATCCCTTCCCCCCTTCACAGAAATCCCTCAATTGTAGGCGCTGGGCTTATAGCATAGATATGTTAGCTGGGACTGGGTGCTGCAACTTTAAACAGTTATCTAATTTCTGTGGTGTTGAAAATCAAACCGGGCACAGGCTAGGCAAGTCCCATCACGAAGCCATAGCCTCGGCCCCAAGTTGAGCTTTCCCTAGCTTCAGAGATTCTGTTTAGAAAATACAGCCATCATTTTTTCAAAGTTGAAGATAGGGATAATTTTATCTTCTGGAAAATTTGGTCAGGAGATTACAGGAAACAAATTACCCCCTTCTGCATTGAGTAGTGTAGTATTTTCAGTAGCACCAAGTTTTGATATAAAAAAAATATATAAGTGACAAGAATAATGTATTCAACCGCAAGTCTAGAAAATCCACCAATGCTTAAAATAGCTCTAATGAAATGGATAGCATTTGCTACATCTGCTTGCTCTTTAAGCAAAAGAGCTCTTCACGCTCCCTATTGATGATGCAGTGCCAGGCACTCACATGGCCAGAATGAGGTTGAGCCCCTCAGTTTCTACTATTATAACTTTACCAAATGTGTATGTGTACAAGGTGAGAGCATTTCTCTATGTTTGAAAGGTCACAAGCAGCTGCAAACACGTCCATAAATCACAGACCTGACCATACCCATTAAAATGCCATAGTGAGATGGCATCCGGCACATGAGAACTGTCACATGCATGGCTGCTTCCTTTGGGTAGTGAGTCCCATTTATAAAGCTTGTTTCAGGTCCATCCCTAGGCTGACCATTACACAAGGACCTGCTAGAGACTGGGTCTACTCACATGTCTAGCAATATCTATCATTATCCTATTCTTGCTTGCTCCGGGTGTGTCTACCACGGTGTCACTGTGGCTCAAAGTCGAATATGTAACATGGATTTCACCTTGGATAAAGCCAGCTCAGGGAGTGAAGTTGGAAGAAGAATTGAAGGACCTGCAGAGGAAAGGGACTTCACAAGAAGACCAACAGAGTCAACTAACCTGGATCCTTGGGGGCTCCCAGAGACCGAATCGCCAATTGAAGAGTGAGTGCAGGCTGGACCTAGGCCCCCCTATATGTAGCAGATGAGCAGCTTGGTCTTCATGTAGGTCACCCAACAACTGGAGCAGGGCTGTCCCTGAGCTTGTTGCCTACCAGCCTATTCTCTTGCCCCCCTAGCCTATGTTCTCTGCCCTGTCTAGCCTCAGTAGGAGAGGATGCACCTAGTCCCATAGTGATTTGATGTATGTGGGAGGTGGTGGGAAAGGAAATTACACCAAGAGGGCGCTTGCCCTTCTCAAAAGAGAAGGGCAAGCTGGAATAAGGGAGGACTTGCATGAGGGGGTACTGGGAGGAAAGGGTGGGATATGAAGTGAATGAATGAATGAATAAATAAATAAATAAATAAATAAATAAATAAATAAATTAGAAGGAAAACTTAGCTAGTTTGATGCCAATCAGTTCCTGGTATTGAATTCATACCCAAACTGAGAAGATATACCACTTAAAAAAATATTTAATTAAGTGAGTACATTGTAGCTGTCTTCAGACACACCAGAAGAAGGCATTGAACCCATTACGGATGGCTGTGAGCCATCATGTGGTTGCTGGGAATTGAACTCAGGACCTCTGGAAGAGCAGTCAGTGCCCTTAACCACTGAACCATCTCTCCAGCCCAAGAGACCACTTATTGATTCTTGTACAAGTATGGGGCTGGGAGTGTAGCTTAGTTGGTGAAGCCCTTGCCTTGAAGCATAAAGATCTAAACCTAATCTTCAGTACCTACATTTCTAAAAAGCCAAATAGGGTGGTGGCATCTTTCTAATCCCAAAGTTGGGGAAGGACAGGAGGATCCTTGCAGCTTTCTGTGAGTCATTGGTGAGTTCCAGGCTGTGAGAGATATAATCTCAAAGGAAATAGATAGTATTTCTGAGGATAATACCTCAGGTTGCTCTTTGGTCTCCACACTCAGACATGTATACACATGTACCTTCACACACACACACACACACACACACACACACACACACACACACACCCTTTTTTTAAGTATCTGGGTAAAGGAGGAGGAGATAACATGAACAAGCAAGGTCCCAAGCTCTCTTCTAGATGGAAGACGAATGACGAATCCCTCCCAAGTGGATTATCAATGTTTGTTAAAACACTTACTGATTATAATGCCGTGTGTCATTAAAGTCACAAGGAACACATTTATTCGGACATAGGTGACAGTTCTTGTTTGTTAGAATAAGTCAACAGTCTTGCCACATTCAACAGGGTGGAAGATTTTGAAGTTTTAATGGAGTCAAAAATGCCACATTTGTCATAAGCACCGGTCGTCAAGGTTGCACTGAGCACCTCAGCACACACTGAGAGAGGTTGAAGTCAGAGCACAAAGAGCTGACAAGCAGTGGGTAACTCACTCCTACGGACATTCAACCTGAGCTCTTAGTGGTTTAACATGGACCCTCATTTCTTACTTCTACCTGTCAACTCCTGCTTACAGAACACTCTCTCAGGTGAGTACCTCACTTTATACCTTGGTTACGTCACCATGTGGCATCTAGGTTCAGGAAAAAAGGGACAAGGAGAATCTATAAATGGTCTAACATAAAACAATCATGTGACCTTGATCTTCCTGCAAAAGGAGCTGAACAGTGTAAGGGAACATGTGTATTATTTCATAAGCATTACAGTCTCCTCTGCAAGAAAACCACTTGTCAAAGTCTATACAAGTTAAAGAATTTTAAGATACAGACTTTATTTATACTATTTTATGTCCACTCAAACTCAGGCGAACATGTTATCAAATAAGTAAACTTGCACCATGAGTTGCAAGTAGGACTGGGCTTAGAGGAGACGATCTGAAGACAGTAGAAGCCATTCCTGAGAGAGAAACCTGTGGCAAGTAGTAATCTAACCTGTGTAAATTAAAACACTATCGACTGAACTGCACACACCTGGCATTGTGGAAGTTCAATTCAAGATGGCCCTAGGGTCTGACAACCTTATTTCTTCCTAATGGATCTGTAAAGTGTCTGGGCTGAGAAACAGTTGAGTGATTGACCACTTGTAAATCAGATGGCTTCCCATCCCTTGATGTTTCATTTGGAGTGCAGACCCCAGACTATTTCTGTTTGAAACCAGTTTAGGATCAGACAGCTCATTTGTCAAAGCTTCACGTCTGTAAAATGCTCCAAGTTGAATTTTCTCAGCTAGGAGAATGCTTTTCTAAACTCTTGCAGAGACAAGGCTTTGCAGTTTCAGTAGTGAATTCTTCCTCTCTTTCTCCTCCACAATACTGTTAACATTTGGAATGGGATAAAAGTATTCATGGGCCCCATTAAGTATCGTTACAAAAAAGATTTCACGTGTACAAGGAAGGCAAATTCACATCTGTGAGTAAGTTTTTAAAAAGTTATCCAAACACACACACACACACACACACACACACACACACACACACACACACACACACACACCAGGTCAAGGCCCTGTTCTTTCATGCAATAGGATTGATTTTTAGAATGATGTCTTGCAGCAAGATCCTTGCTGTATCCTAAGTTAGGAAAGTGGGGGAGAAAACATGTTATTGAGAAAGGCTTTCAGCATGAAGCGAAGCCCAAGCCCAATTCATGTGTCCAGCTCAGTGCATGCCTAAGATACAGTAGAGGCCCCATCTGCATTTGCTGGTTGGCCTCAGTGTAACAAGGAACTCTCACTACTTTAAACTGGCTTGTATGATTTTATTTAATTGAAAAATTGCCCTCTGTGCTTCTTCTGTTCCTTCCTGTCTCTGTCTGTCTCTTTCTGTCTTTGTCTCTCTTTCTCTGTGTGTATGCATTTCCCTGTGTGAAGACACATATGTGTGTATGTGTTCCTGTGTGAATACACGTGTGTGTGTGCGTGTGTGTGTGTGTGTGCGTGTGTGTGTGTGTGTGCGTGTGTGTGTGCGTGCGTGTGTGTGTGTGTGTGTGTGTGTGTGTGTGTGTTTAGGCGAGAAGTATGAGGGTTGTATCCCCTGTCCTCCATCTTACCTTTTGAGGCAGGGTCTCTCGCTGAATCTTGAATTCACCAACTGGAAAAGACTTGCTGGCCAGTGAGCTCTAGGGATTCTCCTCTTTCTACCTTCCCATGACTAGGCTTGCAGGACATGTTCAAGGGTGCTAGCAATCCAAATTCAGGTCCTCATGTTTACCCACCAAACACTTTATTTACCAAGTGGGCTACCTCCCGGCTCTCCCTCTGTGTTCTTATCATTAAACATAATGCTCATTATTGACAAGTATACTAATTAAGGCTAATTGAGACAGTTATGTATTGATTGCATTTGCTAACATATAAGACTGGTGGAAGAAACCGAGATACTTCAATTGATACACAAATTCTTCCAGATGCTGAAAGTATTCTTGTTGGTGCTGTTCCCCTTTTTGAATCCTGCAGGCATTTTGCTCATCTATCTCCAGAATGTACACTTCCTTAATTTCTTATTGGGAAATTCTACCATAGAGATATCAGATCACAATGACACAAAATCCTTGCTGATTTCACTCAGTGTCTAATGGATTCTGTCCCCACAGCTTGACATGTGCCGCTGAGTCGGAAAATGCCTGATTAAAAACTTGAGAGTCAATATACGCTGCCAGCCTGCACAGAACAAGATAACTCCCTGGGTGACAGCCAGTGGCTTTGATGCAGAATGGCTGGAAGGAATCTTATGCTCTCTATAGGGAGTCAGACATGTACCCAAAGGGGAAAAGCCTAAAAAATTAATGAGGTTCCCTATCATCAATAATTAATCTCTAAATCAACACACACACTGGCGTTTCTTCCTGGTCAACACTGGAGAGTGACATGGATTGGGATTACCTCCCTCTGAAAATGCTCAGGAGTGATTCAGCTCATGGTTAACATTCAAATTCTTATCAGAACAGCAGAGCTGCAGGAATTCAGACGCAGGCATCAACACAAGCCATGACAGTAGTTGTCACAATTCACAAGAGCACATCATATTTTCCTGATCAGTCTTCCTGCCTACACATCTGATACAGAAAGAAATCCTTAAATTTGTATGTGTGTGTATATATGTGTATGTATGTGTATACACATGTACACAGAGGCCAGAGAACAACCTCACTTTTCTAGCTCCTTGGTATGTTTGTTTGTATGTATGTATGTATGTATGTATGTATGTATGTATGTATGTATGTTTGCATGTATGTTTGCATGTATGTTTGCATGTATGTTTGCATGTATGTATGTATGTATGCATGTATGTATTTAGACAGGGCTTCACACTGGCCTGCAGTTCACAAAGAAGACCAGGGTGTCTGCCTAGCATGTTCCTGGTATCTGCTGTTTTCCCTCTTGAGAAACTGGATTCTAAGCATGTACCTCTGAACCTGGCTTTTTAAAAATGTAGTTCTGGAAATCAAGCTTAGGTTGTCAGGCTTGGACAGCAAACATTTTGCTGACAGATATTTTCTCAGTTCAAGGTTTGAAATTGATACCAATGAAGAGTGGGATTTCTCACATAAAAATCTGCAATCTGCATATGTCAATAGTTTTCACTGAATTGGGAAGGGATACAATTTCCCACACCCCAGTCCAGGGATCCCATGGCAGTCTGGAGAAGTGTTAAGTGTCACAGTTGAGGGACAGAGTGCTAACACACTTCTTGTGATAAAGGCCAAGCATTCTGTTCAACATCCTATAATTCCCAGGCCAGACCCTTACAACAAGGCATTAGCCAGTCCAAAATGTCAGTAGTGTAGCACCAAAAGGCCTAGCTGCACATGCTGACCTCAAGAAGCAAGAGGTCCATTGCCATGGTGACATTTGTATATGGTGAGAAAGGGTAAGTTGTAAACCAACAGGGTTAGTTCCACAGTGTTAACCCTCCATATATAAAATCCTTTCCACTAACACCAGCTTAGCTGAGGTATGAAATAATTTGAGGCCAGAAAGAGACAAGAATGGAAAATTTGAAAGTTTATTTCATGGTTAAGAAACTTGTTCAAGAATGCAACAGGGAGGGAAGAACAATCTAGATTGGCATCTGTGGGACTGCAGATTTAAGACTTCTCTGATATGTATGAGATACAGGGATGCAAAACAGTGCTTGCTGGGAGAGGTCTGAGTAGACCAACCATAATAGGCCACACACATGTTCTTATTGCAAGCCCCACCATTCCAGGAGAAGGCAAGCAGACTGACCAAGAGCACATTTCTCCAGCCTCCATCACAAGTACTCTGACCAAGGTACAGTGACAGCCAAGGTCCCCAAGCTGGGGTTCAGAGGAAAGGTATGATGTACACGCACCACCAACCCATCCCTGAGTGAAAAGCTTGAGACAACAGCCAGAACTAAATTAGAACAAGAGAAATAGAAAAGACGGTGGGGAACTGGGGTCAAACCAGGGCCAGAGTCAGAGACCCAGGTGTATGATCAAGCTATCTCATTTCTGTGTTCTTTTTAAATGTTGAAAAAGCAATTCATTCCTAATAAAGGAAATTTATTGCTGTCCTATATCTAATTCTAATTTTAGTTTTTAGTTGACTTCTTTTTTGCTTAGTGCCTCTATTTTATAACCACGGATAAAGATGGATGCTGGATTCTAACATCTGCTTCCCAGGATCCTTTCACTGAATGAGAAGTCACACAAACCTTGCTGAAATGAAAGCTTGCCGGGATCATTTTACAGAAGAACCTATTAAGTCAAGTCAGGTTCTCTTTCCTAACCCAGGTGTTTTTGTAGTGAGAACAAGGAGGAGATTTTGAGGGTTCAGAGGTATATATCAGTCTTTCCTTTGTAAAATTGATTTAAACACTAATGGAAGCATAGTGTATATGCATGTGCATTCGTGTGTGTATGTGTGTGTGTGTATGTGTGTACACGTGTGTATGCATTTGTGTATGTACGTGTGTGTGTGTGTGTGTGTGTGTGTGTGTGTGTGCGCGCGCATGTATGTCGTAGGGTGGTGGTTTTGATGCTTTGATTGGTAATCTGTTTACTAATGCTGAAGGTCCTCACCCCAATTGGTTTTTGATTTATCAATAAAGAGGCCAGGGGCTAACGGCTGGGTATAAAAAAGAGGCGGGTAGTTGTTGTAGCTTCCTACAAGCTAGGAGAGAGGAGGAGAATCCAGATACCCAGGAGGGGAAGTGGCAGCATGACCAATGGGTTTCACAGAAGGTAACTGAGCAACTAAGCTGAGGGCAGATTTAGAAGTGTTGAGCAGGGAGTGAAGGTAAGGGCATATTAGCTGCAGGAGGTATAGACGTGCCCAACCATTGAGCTCAAAGGCCTATTAAAAATAGGCTAATGTGTATATTTTATGTGTGGATCTGAGATAGCTCCTGGTTGGGTGTGCACATGTGACCAGCCAAGACCACAAAGTGGTGTACACAAAACTACATGTTACATGTGAGTGTGTGCATTTGTGTGTATGTGTGTGGAGTACATGTATGTGCATATGTCTGTGTGTATACATGTGCTAATGTCCACCTTAGGAACCTTCCATCTTGATTCTTATGACAGATGTCTCACTGACCTAAGGTTGACTATTTCCGCTAGGCTTCCCTATCCCCAGAATTATAGGTGTGCACCTCTGCATCTATTTTATCACATGGGTGCTAGGAATTGAATTAATTACTTATGCTTGCATGGTGCATGCTCCCTCTCTCTCATACTGTTTTTCCATGGACAAAGCTGGAAAGGCCAAACTCCTATTACCCCAAGGCAACTCTGAAACTTCATGCCTGGATAATTTCTTCCTGATACTCAGGAGGTAGAGGCACACAAACCTTACTGGAAAATACACAGCTTCTTGGGATCATTATGAGAAAACCAGTTTGGCCTTGCTATCTCCAGTCACCATTCCAGTGGCCTTTCTTACTAGGAACACAGAAAAAGAAAATAGGACAGGAGCTGAGGGGGACAAATTGGAAAGAAGAAAGTCTGCCTACCATATTAGCTGAGGAAGAGATTACTGTGGCTTTCCCCAGTATTCTCTGTGGTGCTTCCTTAGGCTTTCCCGTCAAGAGAATCACTGAGGGAACCTGGGATGTGTGTGAGAGTGTAGCATCACATTTCCTCCTGATTTCTTGAACAAGTACTTTGCAGATAACTGGCTGAATCATTCTTTTATGACTAGTAAGGCAGATCTAGAAGACAAAGACAACTGGAGAGCCAGGGCATGCTAGAGAGGGGTCACATCAGGCACTTATGACACCACAGTCACTATATTCTGTGATAGTGGCACATGGCTTCCAAGTGAGCCACATTCTACTGAGGACGGGAGCTGAGCTAGTGCCATCTAGCTGGATCCTTAACTGGGAAGGTCAAGGCTGGTCTAGTAAACTCTGCAAAAGCTTTGCAATGGAGCCTCAGTAATGAGGCTCATATGAGGCTACAGACAGGGAGGAAACAGACTCCTGCATGCACCTCTCAGGAGCATTCAACATTAACCTGCTACCCATGGTTGTACCAACCAAGAGAGTGAAATAATTACAGACCACAGACACAAGCTCAATTAAAGAAAGATACCTGTGCTTCCCTCCAGCACATCCATACATTCTCTACCTTCACACTTAGACACAGGTAAAGCTGGTCCAAGTAGAGGGAGACAGGGAGGAAGGAAGTTTTCTATGTAGTGTGGAATTGATGGTTGAAAGCAGTCTTGACTTTTGAAAGGAAGTAGAAAGCTAGTGGTTTACAGACATAGAGTCTCAAGGTCCTTGAGAAGGAAGCCCAGTGACAGAGCACTTGCCTAGCATGTACCAAAACAGAGCAATAAAACTTCCCTTACCTCAAACCAAAAGTCACCTACCAATACCAAAACAAACTAAATAAAACAAATGGAAAACAAGCAAAATAAAAAATCTCAAGGTTTGCCAGGGGGAGAGGGGAGGGGGCATAGGAGAGAGAAAGAGAGAGAGAGAGAGAGAGAGAGAGAGAGAGAGAGAGAGAGAGAGGGAGGAGAGGTGAGATGCATGAGAGCAAGAGGGGGAAGGGCAGAGGAGAGGAAGTGGGAAGATTTGTTTTCATACAAGATGGTTGAAAATAGCTGAAAAAAATCTTATGTCTCATATCAATATGTTACCACACTAGAACTTATCGCTGAAGATTGCTTGTGTCGGTAGGCTGTGGACTTTCCAGTTGGTCTGTGTTAATACTCCTTCATTTTGTTATACATTGGAGTTAGAAGGAAATGAGTTAACATTTCAAAATTCTCAAGAAGTGGGGAGTGGGAGAAGAAGGGGGCTGATGTTGGGATGTAAAGTGGATAAATAAATAAATCATTTAAAAATACTCATGTCCTAAAAGGGTGTAAACCAAAGATAGTTTATTCTTTCCTTCTGTCTTGTCTTTCAACCAACATTTGCTAATCACAGGCTATGCTGGGCAGTGCACTCGGTGAAGAGTGTGACCTGATGGGCCTTCTCTCCCGGAGTTGGTAATCTAGTGAGAAACAGAACGACAAGCATCAATTGAGTAGTTACACACCTTGGTGTGAACTTACAAAGAGAAAGTTGCTCATCCTCAAACAAGCCTAAGAAACTTTAAGACAGACATCCAGCCCAGGAGCTCTGGAAATGAGAAAGAATGAAAGTATAGATTGGTCCGGCCTCAGAGGTGAAGAACATCCTGGTCAGGATGTGTGTGTCAAGGGACCATAGCAGGAAGCACAGCAGGAGCTGGCCCAGAAGGCTGAAGTATCAGAAAAAAGGGGAGGATCTGTGTGGTCAGGGTGGGTAATACACAGGGATCAAACACAAGTGGAGTTTTCTGATTAACTGCATTCTCTTGAGCATCCAAAGTTGCTTTATTTGCATCTAGCACAATTGGAGTCAATATACATTGTAAATCATGATATAAGTCAGTCTCTCTCTCTCTCTCTCTCTCTCTCTCTCTCTCTCTCTCTCTCTGTGTGTGTGTGTGTGTGTGTGTGTGTGTGTGTATGCACAGGAGGGATGAATGCAGACAGAGGTCAATAAAATCCCTGTATTTTCTAGTGACACGTGCTTAAGGAGGAGGCATTTCCAGCCTTCCTTTTAGGTTGTTTATGATGTCCTGTTTATGGAGGGGCATCCAAATAGCACCTTGGCTGATCTGTTTTGGTAGTCATCATAAATGCTAGACAACGCATTTGTACTTAAGTCTGAGTTCAAAGTGACCACTCTGTGCTTTGATAGAGTCTTTTGCTCAGGAAGCTTCCCAGAATGCATGCAGGCCTATCCTTTAAGCTGTCAAGGGCTAGAAACTTTGTCATTGTGTATATGCATGCCCTTTGGACTCATATGCCTCCCTATACAGTAATGGCCAAGAGATGCAGGCCTCGTGCTATGTCTCAATGACATAGTTATCATGATGGTGATGGTGTGGGCTGCTACCAAGTGACATTGCTGCCACAGCTGTACCAATAGCCCACGAGCATACACGTTGAATGTGCTGCCTTGATGGCCTAAGGCCCAAGGCTACAGGCAGATTTGTTTATAGCAGAGGAGAGAGCTTGGCAGCCTTGGTTTCATAGATTAGGGCTGAGGGGGACCATAGGAGGGTGATAAATCCCTCCCATCTGCTACTATTGTTTGAAAGGGCTGATATTAGAGAACCATTTTCAATGTTCAAAAACTTAACCGAGTAAAGGAGGAAACTTCCCTCCACATCATTTTCACAGTTGTGTTAAGACCGCATTGACCTGCCAGGGGAATTGTTGAAAACTGGCACAGAAGGAAATGTAGCAAAAGGCCAAGTGAATCAAGCAGAAAGACTTTCTCCCAACAGCCAGGGGCATTGCATCGGTGACTCTTAGTGAGTTCTAAGAAGATGCACTGAACTGTTGACAGCTTAAGGCATTTCTTCTTGTTCTTCATTAATTGGTGAAAAGGTGACTATCAGGAAGGGAGACCCTTAAGACCCCAAGATGCCAGGGTGGATGGCAGTGAATATTTTCAAAGCTCAAGGTAATTATCATGTCTACTCCTTCCTGTTAATATTGTTTATGTTGTGTTTTGAGGCATTGACCTTGAAGTTCCTTGCTATCATTGAGTTTAACTGTTGCTTCTCAGTTGCCCTTCACATTTTGCTTTTATTTCCATCCTAGCCTGTCTACAGTGAGAGGTCTTTTATTGTCACACATTTTAGTTTTTACAATTTGTAAAGGACGTCGAAGGCTGTTTTATCTGAAAGCATTCCTGCACTATGATACAGGCAGCAGTGAAACAAGCCATTTGCTGGAGAGGAGCTGGGGGCTCAGAACAATACAGACAAATCCTAAATAAGTCACCCATGTAATCCCTTTGTCCATTCATTCAACAACTGTTCATTGAACGCGTGGTTTTGCTATTCATTCCCTCTGCACTGGCAAGACGGGAAGGTTCTGTGGCGAGAATACACTTGGATGAGGAGAGATGAGGATTTAATAAAACCATTGGCCATTTAACAGTTCTCGGGTTGAGTGCTTCTCGCAGGAAAGGGTATGTCTTTCTTCTAAGGCCTATGGGACTTTTAGGATGTTTAGTGGCATATGTGGCTTTTATTATTAGAAGTTTAGGGTCTCGTGGCAATTACTAAACCAGCTCTAGACGTCTGACAAGTGTCCCCAGTAGGATAGAGGTAGCATTGTATTGACAGGTAACCGCTGAGGTAATTGCATTGTCTCTAAAAGAAGTTCAATAGTTTCTACCGAATGGCATTGTGGTAGCTAGTGAATGAACTGGAAGTGGCTGGAGTGTGAGGGAGGCTATCTCTATATCACTGCTTTTATTCAGGTCACAGAATCCCTACTCTTTGCCACTGTAAACAGGAAGGTTGGGGTAGATTCAGGTCCCAACTTCCAAATCTGACACTCGTCTGATCTTCCAACTACCCACTCTTCTAAGCCTCCCTTCTCAGCAAATCTCATTTTATTCTTGCTATTGCCATCTGGAAACATCCATTATGTCTGTTCCTGTCACCATCCCCTATCACCGACTGAGAAGTGAGAACAGGTCAGGGTTTGAAAAGACTTTCTCAGGCTGGTATTGTAGACAGTGTCAGATGAGGAGGCTACATGTGACTCTTTTATCCTCACTAGCAACCTACAAAATCTATCACACAGCCCTTGGAATGTCTGAGTACCAGGATGATAATGGTGGGATGTGATGCATGCTGCCATCTGCAGAAGAAGCATTTGCAGAGAATTTTGGAAAAAAAAAGAAGAGGAAAAATTAAAAGATGTGGCCAGCAATTTTCTTGAGATGAGTTTTGTAAGATGGGGGACCCTTCCAGAATATGAACAAGAGCACCAGTGTTGATAAATGAGGCCTCTTTTGATTTACTTCACTAGTAGCTGTGGTTTGACAGCCTTCAAGATCTTTATTTGTAGAAAAATCTCCTAGTCCTAACAATGAATACCTCTTGAATAAGAGAAGGCTGACGTTTGATTTTCCCCAAGCAATAAAAAGATTTCCTCTAGGCAAAATAGTGCAATTAATTTTTCCCAGGTGATACCTGAGCTGAAAGGAATGAATTCCTATATCCCACCACTCTGTTTTCTGTTATTACCTTAGTTGGCTTAAACATTTCCCCCTTAATATAAAAATATGCATCTAAAAGATTGCACACAATAAATCTTAAAGTCATAATGCAAACACAATTAAGACACAATGCCAAGAGACTAGAATGTCATCTTAAGATAATGATGTCCAACCATTTCTATGCTGAGGAAGGAGAAGCAGACCAGTAATCTAGATTGGGTGTTAGCCAACACCTCCACTCAAATGGCAATGCCCATGAATCCTCAGGTGATAACTGGATCATTGTTTTATAAAGTGTAGTCTGTTAACCCTCCTTCATCCACGAGAGGAGAAGTTGTAGGGCATAAAAACATAGCTCATGTTTGGATAACATGTTTGTATAGCCCTTCGGATACAAGTGTTCTTGACATTATAGAATAGTTTTGTTTCTAGCTGTTCGACCAATTCACATTAATGTGTTAGTAACCTCTTGAGCCATCTTCCCCAGGATACATGCCCTTTTAATAACTGGAAAAGCTTCTAGATGTAGCTTTCCCCAAATGGGAGGATGAGTAAGACTTCAAAGAGGGCAATGGGAGTTGAGTTCCTCTGACCAGTAGGAAGCAATATAAGCAGAATATGGTAGAAGGAAGGCAACAGATAACTTTGCAGGAACAATGCGCTAGTGTGGCATTCAGAGGGAAATATTAAGGCTTTTGGTTGGGAGGAGTTCATGCTTCTGGGGACCAGAGTACCAAACTTTTCCATATACATCTCTCAGCATTCTAGAAGATGTCATTGATGGTCCTGGAGCTGGGGTCCCCAACAGCTCAACAGCTGCAACGGTAAAGTGTGTGAGTTCTTGTATTACAGGTCAGAACAAGTAAATCTCTCTCTCTCTCTCTCTCTCTCTCTCTCTCTGTGTGTGTGTGTGTGTGTGTGTGTGTGTGTGCGTGCGTGTGTGTGTGTGTGTGTGTGTGTGTGAGGGGTGCATGTGGATGGAAGTGTGTTTCCTTGTATGTGCATTTGTGGAGGTCAGTGGTATCCCACTGAACATGGGACTCATTGACAGTCTAGACTGGCTTGCCACTGAGCCCCAGGGATCCTCCTACATTATAATTACATACATTTTAAGCATTTGATATCATACTCGGTTTTTTTTTTAATGTTTGTGAGGATCTGAACTCATGCTCATGCTTTCACAGCCAGAACGTACTCACTGATTTATCTTTCTAGCCTCAAAGCTGACATTTCTTACAACAAGCTCACTTCACTCATTTCTGCTGTGAATACAATATTTAAGAGCATGGCCCTTGCTTTAGACAGGAGAAGACTTTAAAATGGGGTGGTGGTAACACCAAGTGAATTCTCAATTTGAACACGAGATGTCACATTAGATTGAGAAATATGGGATGCAAATCAGGAGATGACTGCGTACGAAAGTGAGGAACCCTAAAATTCTGAATAGAGCTAGCATCATTGAGGTGCACGGGTGAGGGTGGGGTGACTGAGATGGAGGAAGAAGCCGGCGTTGCAAGTGTTTTTATTATTCTCCGGGGTACAGCACAGAATGAAGGACTCTCAATATGCCGAGAAAGTGATGAGTGACTTTGCCCTGTCTGAAATTAAAGGAGGCCTAGCAATTGAAAATGTGAGATGAGGGAAATGGGGAGTAGGAAGATGCCAAGGGAAGTCAGGCAGTAGGACAGTGGGGCAGTGGGGAAGTAGGGCAGTGGGTACTTCTATAGGCAGAAGGCAAAGGCAAGGGGAATCGCTAAGATGTTAGACAATGAGGCTGAGAGGCTGCGCAGAGACAGCTCCTGTGAGTACTGTAGAGAGAGCCACAACTAGGAGCCATGAGGAAACCACAAGGGAGTTAGGAAGGGAAAGGGAGGGGGAAAGGGAGGTGGGAGGGAGGGAGAAGAAAGGCAGAGAGAGAGAGAGAGAGAGAGAGAGAGAGAGAGAGAGAGAGAGAGAGCGCTGAAGAACAGTCCATGTGAATGGGATGGATGGATGTGTTATATCCTAATCACTAAAGTTTCCGAGACAATAGGCAGCCATCATGTCCCATGCTGGTGTCAATTCAGAGAATCACTTGAAATCATTATTGTCATTTGCTTCAGCCACTGGTGTTTGGCAGTTTTTACATGCATGTGTAGGTGTTTCACAGACACATACTAGTATTTTATCACCTATACCTTGACCTTAAACACACCCACTCGGGCTTGATACAGAAATCTCATGCATCATATATCAAGTTGGCTTTTTTCATAGCTATGTTCTTAGGCCTATGTGCATGATGTGCATGTGGGTGTATTTCTCAATTACTTTCTCCCTGTGTCTCTAGAAAAGATGCCTTCCTGGAGCTGAAGTTCACTGATCAGGACAGACTGTCTGGCCCCTTTTGAGTTCCAGAAATCCTATTGTCTCTGCTCCCCTAGAGATGTGGTTACAGATTGTGCTGCTCTGCTGGCTTTTATGTGGGCATTGGAACTTGGGTCTGCATGCTTGGTCCTCAGGCACTTTACCAACTGAGTCACTCTGCCACTGCAGTGGTAAGCTCTCTCTCTCTCTTTTTCTCTCCTGGCTTTTTCATGCACTGTTCTTTCACAGAACCATTGGTCCAAGCTACCATCTTGCCCTGGTGGAATGCTAATCATGGGAAAGTGTCACCCTCCACATGACTCTCTACCATCTTCCCTAAGCTAAGCAAGGTCAGAGGACAGGTAAAGGCAACTGGATATTCTGTAGCTAATCTGTACTGTAAGCGGAAGCTATGGGGAAGGGATGATTAGGATAATGCATGGTGGATGCTGCCTACAATGCCTGCTGTTGTACGTCCCAGCTCCGGTTCCTCATCTATATTTTTTTTAATTCTAAAATTAAATAGTTGCTTGTCATCCAAATGTGCATATTGCTATCTACCTGTTTAAGAAAATGAAAACATTGTTGGTCAATTTTGTGATATGGTGTATAGGTATCTATATGATTATAATTATTTGGAACAGTATTAATAACACTAATAATTTCTAAAGGTCTTCTCAGATGTGGCCTCTTACTTGCTCTACAACTGGACAATGTTTGCTTCTTCTAACTATAGTTCTAGAGCTTGGAACCCAGCCTGGCAGACAGCATATGCTCGTTAAATGGGTGTGTCACAAGGCTCAGAGTAGAGTTTCATGGCTAGCGTTGTGGCCATCCAGAAATGAATACTTCTTTCATGTAAAACTCAGCAAGTTTCTGTTATGGACAGAGAGGCCTGCAGCCAAGACACTAAATAATTTTCCAAGTCCACAGCAGAAGCAAATGCCTGACTTAGAAACAACATTCTGCAATTCCCAGGACCATTCCCAACTCTGCATAAACTAAAAAGAAACATTCGGGCTGTCTCTCTGCACTGCTGGTTTGTGGAAAGGAGATTCCACCTACCAATTAAGCTAGGTACACCCTAATCTCCTTGCTCACACATCTCAGGGCTGCAACTCAGAAACTAAATTAATGGTGAGGTCTGACCTAGAGAGAGAAGGTCAGGGAGACATACCTACCTAGTGAAAGAATTTCTTAATTCATGATCAGCACACAGAAGAAAACATCAACACTGATTTCCTTCATCTCCCTGGCACTTTCCCCAGAAGAATTAAAAAGAATGTGGTCACAAAACACAGGCAACAGATGATCATAGATATTTATTCTAATTGTCAAAAGTTGGATGCAACCAGTATGTCTATAGGTGTCAGTAGGTGACTATAAAACAAAACTCCAGCAATAAAATAATATTCAGGGCAGGCCAGATGACTCAATGCAGAAACATACCTGCCACTTGCTACACAACCATGATAGTTTGAGTTTACTAAGAACCTACCATAGCAGGAGAGCATTGACTCCTGAAAGGGGTCGTCCTACATTATATATGTGTCTTAGCACACATCCATTCCAATTACACACACACACACACACACACACACACACACACACACACACACACACACACACACACACACACTGCAGAGTACTTTCATGGCAGGGAAACCAGTCTATATGATCCCGTATGGTAGATCCACACCATTATACACTTATCCCAGCACACAGAATATACAAAGTCACAAGTAATTCTGAAGCAAAGCATGGACTCTGGGGGATAAAGATGTAGGTTCATCATCTGTAACAAACCCTAGAGGTGTGCATGCGGGGCCTGGACATTCTCCTCACTTGTACTGTGAACATAATTATGTGCAAATGGGAAGTTCTACTGAAAGAGAAGAAAGATTCTTCCAGGAGTAACAGGACTTGCTCTGGAAATACTTTGGCTAACACTCTGGCTTCCGTGTTTAACGAGCAGACTCTCAGCCTAGGGTGCTGTTGGAAGGTGATTCAAAGTCAAATGGTTGGGTAGGTACTCATGGAGGGAAGGGAAGTCACTGGGCAAGACTCCTGAAGAGTCACGGTCCCCGCCCCCCAGTTTCTCATCTGTTTCCTGGCTACTGTGTGGTGAGTAGGCCTCTGCTCTGTGTTCTCAGTTCACACAGAAAAGCTAGAACAATGTCCTTTTCCTCTTATATGCATGTGTGTGTCCTGATGTACATGTCTCTGGAGGCTGGAGGTTGAAAGTAGGTGTATTTCTTCGTTGCTTTCCACTGTATATTTTTAAGACAGGGCCCTTCACTGAATTTAGAGCCCACAATTTGAGATTAGCTGGCCCGCTGGCTTCAGGGATCCACCCATCTCAGTGCCCCATCTGGGGATACCAATGCAGACTTCCTAAGATGTATGTGGGTACCAGGGATCAGAAATCAGCTTCACATGTTTGCACAACAAAAACTTTACTGGTTGAACCATCTCCCTACCCCGCCAAAGATGAGAATAGGAGAAATGAAATTGCCAGGAAGCCAGGGTGGGGCCTTCGAGGAGAGACAATTCTGTACTGGCCAGAAGGCATGCCTTTGGCTACATTGGTAGTTCTGTCTTGGCCAGAGACCAGAAGTATTTAGTGGCCCTGCTTTGTGTCTGTTGCTTTTACCTTTCTTCTCATTTCCCAAAGGCTCCTAATGAACACAGCTGCCTGGAAGCTATAATCAGAAACTTTACTGGTCCTTGAAAGTCCAGCCCTGGGAAGGACTCCTTGTGCATAGACTCTTTGTGGGGACATCTGGTTGAGCCAGATGGATTGACAAGCCCACTGTCCATTGTCTCAGCCCATCAAAACCTTCTTAACCCCTCAATAAAGGGGTTCTGTGACAATCCACTTGGGGACTGTTCTTTCAGAGCTTTTTTTACTTTCTTCTACAAAGTCCTGCTCTAAGCTTTCTTCTACAATAACCTTTTCTAAACCTCTCCCATTGCCTGTGAAATTCATTCTTTGAAACGCTGGCTCAGAATGGCTTTGGTGGCTGTTGATGGTATCGTATTTTAATCCTCTGAGTGATGCTCACATGGGAAGAGAAAGTCACACTTAAACCCCGTTTCAAGACTATGATCCTTCATTAAAACTTGGTAGGTTGATTTGTTTGTTTGTTTATATAGGGTTTCCATATGTACCTGGGGCTATCCTCAAATTCTCAATTCTCCTGAATCGGTCTCCTAAGTAGGATTGTAAGTGTGTACCATGCTACTGGGCTCAAGGATAATGTGATCTTTTGATACCATTTTCTCTTATAAAATAGATTTTTAACTCCAGGTGCATAGCATTTGGTTTCAGGACATCTATCATTGGAACATCTTGCCACAAGAAGAATCATTGGAGACATTTATCAATGCAATCTATAAGAACATTTTAGAATTTTTTTGTGTGTATGAGTGTTTTGCCTGTATGGATGTCTGTGTACCATGTTCATGCCTGATGCCAAGGAAGACCAAAAGAGGATGTTGAACTCTCTGGAATTGGAGTTACAGATGGTTGTGAGTCTCCATGTGGGTTGTGAGAATTGAACCAGAACTTGGGACAATAGCAAGTAGTAGGTTTAATGGACGAGCCTCTCTCTATTCCCAATTTATTAGATATCCATGAGAAGTTTCAGCCGAGGTCTTTAAAACAGACAAATTGCTTCAGCGCTTATAAAAATATAGATGCACAGACCCCATCCCAAATCTTTGGATCAGAATTACTAGGGGATGTGGTACCAGGTATCATTTCCATGGTGACTCTGTTCTGCAAACTTAAGAGCGATTTGATCCAGACGAAGAAAATCTCTAACACTGTTGCTTCCCTATCCTATAGCAGCAGCCATGTTCCTGACTCCTCTCTTCTGTTCCCTTCCCTACTCAGCGTCTTCAGAATCACCCGCCACCCTCATCTGGTTAGAATTGGCACAGGGGAAATAAGTCTATCAATTGTTCCAGTCCAGTGGTAATAGCAGGAATGCAAAAACCCATGTCTGGTTGGCTCACCAAATACACATGTTGCCTCTACAACCTCACCCTGACAATGTCCTTCCTCTCATTGGTCACCTTTCCAGTTCAGGCTACTTTGGCTGCCCACCAGGACAACTGCAGTAACATTTTATTTGGTTTTCCTGGTTTGATGTTTGTTTCTGGTATAGCCTCCTCACACACCCAAGGACTATTTTGTTTCTTTGTTTTAAAATTAAGAACACATTGGATTCATAAATTAATTCTCAGAGAATTCATACCTTTATGGTATAAATGAGGTTATGCCAATCTGATACTTAAAAAGCATCCATTTCTCTTTTTCGTTTGGTTCTATAATAATTATGGCTTCTTGATAAGCACACCACTTCACTCACCTCTATCCACTCTCTTCCTCACTGAAGTTAACTTTGTCCTGCTACTTGAACACAATGTCTTGGGTATCAGAGAGACCCTACGATTTCTCTTTATCAGGAATAGTCAGCTTTTCCCCATTAACGTCCTGGCTCTTCTCCTACATGGAACCTCACTTTAAGGCCACTTCCTTGACAAGACTCTCCATGACCATTTTCTTTCCAACACTATTGCATTTTCTCACACTAACCATCTCATTGCCTCTCCGTGGTTCCTCTGTCAAGCCTGGTTATTTTGTGTCTTCATTCCACAGCACACATCATGTGTGATTCCCCCAGGAGCCATCTACCAACTCAGTTCATTTCTTTTAAGACAAGTTCTCTCATTGGCCTGGAACTTGCTTGTCTGGATAGGCTGACTGGCTGGTCATCTTCATAGATCTACCTGCCTCTGCTTCTCCAGTGCTGGGATAGTAAGTATATACCACTATAGCTCACTATTTTATGTGGGTTCTGAACACAAACTCAGGTCCCTGTGATTGCTGCACAAACACTGCACTGGTCAAGTCACACTCTCAGTGACTGTCGTTTGATTGCCTGTATCTCCATTTACAGTTGTATCCCTGTCCCCACATTATGTTTATACGTTTTCGTTCATTTCTGTTTCATTTGATGGTCCAATGAAGGGCCATAGTAGTAGGGCTGTCATTGAATGAGGTGCATCTACTCTTCTCTCCTGTAGCTGTCAGTCATCCTCTTCCCTGCCTCACTCTGCACCCATTCCATGATCCATGTACGATGCTGCAGTGGTCAAAAGGAATAGATGTGATGTGTAGTTTAATGTGGACTTCCCATCTCCATTGCTCACCTGTCCATGATACTTCTGAGTACCTAACCTGGCAAGAGCAAGGTGCACGCTGAGTCTTTCACATGGTGCCGTATCCTGGGGTCAGGCTAATTTCAGTGGTGCAGGGTGCAGTGCAGTCCTAACTGAAACATTGTCACTATGGACATGTTTTCTTAGTGAATGATGTTTCGGAAAGCAGCAGTCTTCAGGGATAATCCAAGCACCTGGTCTGTAGACTGAGCATCCCACACAGTACTACCTCTATTAAGGAACCATTTTCACAAAGCACAGCATGGGCCTTGCTAAAGAATTACAGTTCTCTAGATTGTTGGGGGGAGGGCGGCAATGGGGGGAGGATGGGGAGGGGAACACCCAGGAAGAAGGGGAGGGGGAGGGATTAGAGGGATGTTTGCCCGGAAACTGGGAAAGGGAATACACTCGAAATGTAAATAAGAAATACTCAAGTTAATAAAAAAAAAAAAGAATTACAGTTCTCCTTTCAAGCCTTACTACCACCAGAAAGTACACTAGTTTGAAGGTGGGATGGAGGTTTTATAGAGACTGTTATCCTGCAGGTCAGAAGACAGCATTCTTAACTGGGCTCTAACATGAGCCAATAGATGCTCCAATAAGTCAATTGTATGGCGTTCTTTCCATAAGCATTAGATTTCATGGGTCTAGGAATCAATGAGGAAAGTGGGAGGACTGGATACCATCACCCTAGCCTATAATTAAACTCCGCTAGTTTCCAAGATGTGAGGAATTCATTACATTATGTAGAGGTTATATTTATAGTTTTCCCTCTAGATAAGTAAGACTCAGAGGTGACTGTGATGAATCTTATAGGAATTACATCTTCATCATTGATGTAATACCTGATAGAACTTGTGATATTTATTTATTTATTTAGGAAACAGAAGATGCTTTTGTTTACAGGAAGATTAGTTTCGCTTTGAGTGGAAGTGGAGTGGCTTACCTGTTACATGGAAATTATAAATGGATGGGAATGTATATCTGGATGCGCAGCAGCCAAAGGGCAGGGAGCTAGGCTTGCTTGACTTTGCTCACTTGCAAATCCATCACTCATGTCCTGCAATGTGTGCTTTGCCTATGTGTTTTGGAAACCCTTGCTTCACTTTGCTAGACTCTGCAGATACTAAGGGAGGCTGCAGGTTGGAAAAAATGAAAGCATTTGTTTCTCCCTGCTTGTTTCTTTACATCCCATGCATTCTTCCTTCTGGAGAGGTAGCATGTCTCTTCGCCAGCAGTCCAGTCTGGATTGCCTCTGCATCATTAGTCTGAACTGCATTTCAGCATCTCCTGGGACCATTCACTATGGATATCTGGCACCACATTCCCAAAAGATTGCAATTAACCTGAGCTGAAACGTGTTCTAGGCATTGGCCATTTAGGAGATGCTCCTTATGATAAAGCGTAAACAATGTGCTAACTGAGCACTTACAGAAAACCTTGCCAATCCTCTTCTTGAAGCCTATACAAATGCATCCGCTCACTGTGCATCTAACGTGTGCGTGTATACATACATGCCAGTCTTGCTGCAGTTCTTCAGGCATCCTCCAGGCTCTTTCACTAAGTGAGCTAAGCTGTCCGTCTAGTGAGCCCCAGGAAATCACTGCCCGTCTCTGCTTTCCTAGTCCTGAGACTGAAAGCCTGAACCGCCATGCCTGGCTTCTCTTTCATTGGTTCTGAAGACCAAACTCACTTCCTCACACTTGTGCAGCAATGCTCCCCACCTGAGTTCTATCTCCAGTCCAAATGATCTTCATCCATAAAGCTAGATAAGTGCATATAAACCAAAGAAGCCATTCGAGCTTTTTCAGAGCATGATCTACCACAGTAATGTTTTACATCTGTGATGTGTCTACTAAGTTTTGAAGAGATGGACTTTCATTCTTCCCTTGACCTGGTACTGGTGATAGATGTTTCCAGAGAAGCAAAATGCTTCAGCGGAGGTGACAGCTGGTGTCTTCAAAGAGTAAACTAAACACTGTGGTTCTTGCTTTCTCTACTCTCCCGCTCCCCTCATCTCTGTAGGATTGTTGAGGAGGTGGATGAAGTGATGCAGGCCAGAACAGAGTGTCTGGTACACAGTAAGCACCGTACATGTGAATATTAGCTCTCAGTATCCTGTAATGATCAGTGAGTCCCTAATGCTGGGCCATGCTGTGAGGAATGGCTTCTGTATTTTAAGGACAGAATTGGGAACCTTCTTCTTTGACTCACTGGTCTCATTAAGTGTAGGATTCAGAGTCAAGCACTCCAGCACATCTCACTTGTGAGGAGGATGTTTCCCAGTTCATAGTTAGGGAACTGAACAGAGGATTTCTAAGTCTCCAGAGCTACAGTAGTAGAGGCAGCATGGATACTGTCAGTCAGTAGAAGCTGCTTTAACAGAACACAGTGAGTGCCACAGCTCATACAAACACTGCTTATGTTCTTGGAGACTGGAGGTTGAGGATCAGCATTCTCATTCTGTTGGGTTCTGGTGAGGACCTCCTTGCAGCTGCAGGTCCTAATTTCTCCCTGTTTCTTTATGTGGGTAGGGGGAGGGTGGCAGGAAGAGGTGTTTGCCTAAGATCTTCTCTTGGGAGTTCTAGTCTATAAGGGCATTGATCCCACTTCTGAGTCTCTATCCTCCAGTGGCAAGGAACCTGCCTCAGTATACCACAGTTTTTGAGATTGAATTTTCAACAGAAAATTCCTAGAGGGATCTTGAAAAGTGCAGCCACCCGCATACACATTCTTCTAAGATATAGGGGGTGCGGCTTGGAAAAAAACTTTCCATTTCCACTATTGTCAGTGGTTATACTGAGTGAGACCCCAGGACTAGGCGATTGTAATGGAGCGCTAAGGGCCTCACTTCACAGCATAGGCAAGAAAAGATTGTGGATGAGCTCACAGATGTTGATCTATGACAAAACACCAAGACATCCCTGGAGAGTCTCCTGGAAAACCCAAAGGCAAAGTGATGCCTGAAAAAGATATCCCCTGGCATCTGGTCTCAGATAGCACCTACGGGCTCACACCCGTGAACCCTGCCTCGGGGCACAGATCTGCTTTAGAGAACACGCAGAGGAGTGCAAACTGAGTCATAGAAAAATTCATTCCTGCAAATGCCTGGATGCCTATTGCAAGCTGAGGACTATGGGAATCACACACATTATTGGAATGTGATCTCAGTCCTACGAGGCTCACAGTGCTGGCTACACCCGACACCGGATGAATAATAAAGGGTTTCGGGGTACAGCTTGGAAGTTCTAGTAGTTACCTCAGAGAAGTCAAAATTCGAGAAGACCAAGGTACAGCATGGATAGGCCGCTATGAAAACACAGAGGAGCTAGCATGAATGTTCCCAGCTCACCGGGCTAAAGAGACCACAGTCAGGAAAGTGCTTGCTGTCTAAGATGAGGACCTGAGTTCCCATCCCTAGAACCCACATGGAAAAGCCAGACATGGTGGCACATGCGTGTAATCTCACTCAGCACTGTAGACCTGGAGACGGGTGGATCCTTGGGGCTCACTGGCCAGCCAGCCTTTCCCTGTGCTAAGCTACAAGTCAATGAGAGATCCTCATTTCCAAAAACTAGGTGGAAAGCTCGTGAGGAATGACAACGGCAGTTGACTTCCATGTCTAGACACACACACACACACACACACACACACACACACACACACACACACACACCACCCAAAGGAAACAAATTGCCAATTCAAGAACAACTGTTAGTAGGGGTGGGAAGAGAAGAATTCAGGCAATGCAGGAGTCCGTGTGTGACTGTAAATCTGTTTGTGGTAATAGTTTTCCTCAGAGGCATAATCCCACTCTAGGCCTTTTGGTGAAGGCTCAGAGGTTAAGACTGTTTTTATAGAGGACAGATTATGTACTGCTCTCACAGAGGACTCAAGTCCAGTCCCAGCAACCACATAAGCAGCTCACAAACTCCTGGAACTCCTGGTCCAGGAGACTCAATGCCCTTTTCTGTCATCCAGGCACACTGTGTTTACAGGCACATACTGCCACACACAAGTACATAATTAAAAATAAAAACACATTTGAAAAAGAATTTTATTCCATTGCAATGTTTAGTATGTTTGCTAGCCATGTGTAGTCATCAAAGACTTGAAATGTGGCTAGTGAAGCAGGAATTGCACTTGCCTCAGCTACCCTCCCTGTGACCAGGGGTTACCACACTGAACAACATAGTCCATGTGCAATACAGTCATCACAATGACCGTGTGTAGGAGGTGTGGTCATTAGTTAAGGAACCTGAGCTGCGGTGAGAAGTCACTTGCCCAGGGTGACAGAGCTGGTCAGAGAGAACAAGCAGACAACATCCTAGTCTCAGAGCTCATGCTGTCAACTGCTGTGTGATTATGCCAGCATCCTGCTCACACACATCTGTTTACAGAGATAAGGACCATTATGGAACAAGCATTATTAAGCACTTGTGGGGCCGAGGGAAGAACGTCTTACTTCACAGGCTATAAAGCGGCTCGCTCTTTAGATGAATTCATTGGTGAAAATCCTGATTTGAGTCCGGAAAATTTATGGGCATATGATTCACACCTCCAACCCAAGTGACCTTACTTAATAAATTTTGGAAATGTAAGACACAGCTCCAAGGACTTGGAAGCCATTGTGGAAGTCACT
The DNA here is from genome assembly GCF_021556685.1 of Rattus norvegicus. Taxonomy (NCBI): domain Eukaryota; kingdom Metazoa; phylum Chordata; class Mammalia; order Rodentia; family Muridae; genus Rattus; species Rattus norvegicus. The sequence continues at coordinate 15,759,763 of NC_141548.1, read as the reverse complement.
AAATCTAGGGAAAATTTTCTAGGTAGCACTGGAGTACAGTCCTGCAGTGAATTCAAGGCAGTGATTGACCTCCAATACAGGAAACTATCGCCCCTGTTCCCGACTGTGTGGGCTGGGGACTTCTCCCATAAAATCCTGCTGCAGTCCGCAGAGACTGCTGACACGTGGTTTGTCCTGCCAGGAAGCTGAAATTGAATTCTAATGCCAGCGCTTTCTCTGGTGGAATCAATGGTGATTTAAAGACAGAAATCTTGAAGCAGCAGGCCCCAGGGTTGAGGGTCAGAATGAATAACACTCAGATTTTCACTAAAGCTTCCTTCAGGAGTGGGGCACAGCTTTGGGAGATGAGCAAAGACCATGTAACATTACCTCAAGAACAAAAGCGAGCAAGGCACAAGGAGCTGAAATGCTTGCATGCAGCTGAGCATTATTGAAAGATATATAAAGATTTCCAATGAGACAGTGGGCACACCAACTGCCAAGTGCACTCTGGGTCTTTTGCTATCTTAAACAGGTACGGCGAACTGCGGGTTCTATCATCTGAAATCCATGTCCTCAAGTGAACGCTTGGGAATGGAATGAGCTGTTAGCTAAGTGAGACCACGTCATCCCACCGCAGTTCTAAATGCGGTCTTCCTTCCTTCCTTTACAGGGCACCAGATATCCCATGTGAAGTAAGATTTAGCGTATTGAGGACATAGCATTGAATGGGTCAGTCTGGGACTCTCTTTACTTAAGGTTTACATTGGGATCGAAAAGAAGGCAATACATAAGCCACGATACATTTTAGTAGCTGTAGAGGAATCACTATGAGTTAGAGGACAGCTAGTGAGAACCTGGAGAGAGACAGACAGACAGACAGTGAGTGAGTGAGACACACACAGAGAGAGAGAGAGAGAGAGAGAGAGAGAGAGAGAGAGATGAAGAGACAGAGAGAATGAAAATATTTCAGATAATTATATTGCTTAGAAAATGATGCAATGTTTAGTTGTTTATTTTGTACTTGGTATAAACAATGTCACTCTTTTACTGTGAGTGTGTGTGCGCGTGTGCGTGCGTGCATGTGTGTGTGTTTGTGCACGCACATGTACTCACTGTTATGAGAGTGCAGGCATTTATATGCCATGGTTCACATGTGGAGGTGTGAGGACAAGGAAGGATAATGTCAGTCCGTGGCTTCCACCTTGATTGCGATGAGGTTTCCTGTTTACCACTGCATACACCACGTTTAGCTGGCACATGCGCTTCTAGGGGCTTTCCTGCCTCCACTTCCCATCTTGCTGGAGGACCACTAGGTATGCAGACGGATGCTCACATCCCTAGGCTTGCAGGAGTTCTGATGAGGCAAACTCAGGTCCTAGAGCTTTCACAGAAAGCCTGTTACCCACTGAACCCTAACACCAGCCCTGTAACATCCTTCTTTGCTCTCAGAAAAACCTTCTATCTTGCTATCTGAAACAATCCCACAAGTCTCTTCTCGTAGATCGGAGTGTGAGATTCCCATTAAGCTGCTGCACCCCTTTAAGGTGAATATAACTTTTATTTGATTCCTCATATGGCTGCTTATAACTTAATGATATTGAAGGGCAGGTGTAGGTCTCCTTTAGGTTTCTGTTTACTTCAGTCACCATTTCTTTACTTTTGCTCTTAAGCAAAACCCCTAAGTTGTTCTTCCTGTTGCCTGACAGGTTCCCATTCATCTGCCCACCCTCAGCTTTGTACTAATAAGGATGGTACTGAAATTAAACTATCAATGACACATGCTGAGGAGTTCTGAGATGTCCTATGCCTCTTGTAACATTGAATTCTTGGACTCAGAATTTATGAATGCATAATACAGTACTATCAAATCGTAGCATGCCTGGGAGGATCCAGTATCAAATTCATGCTTTTCCAGAACTTTCAGCTGTAAACTCCCTGCCGGTCAGTCAGCACAACATAGCAATGACCCATCCCCTCTCCATGCTTTTATTGGCCCACTTCTGAAAGCCCCAAGTACGATAATGTCCCTAATGGAGTTAACACAGGAAGAATGCAGTTCAAGAAAAACTCACGTCAGCTTACCCAGCTCAGAAACACTGGGCTCTGCTGATGTTTAGGATTCTGGTTTCATGTCATAAATAATCTACAACTCAGGTAATATTTATGTGAATAAGTGGGGAAGTTTTTTTTTTTTCTGTGTGGGAACTGGAAAAAGTCGCTTCCCTTGGCTGTGTCTTCCTCCTTTACCTGATGATAGGCTTGCTTTGGATGGCCGTCACCATGCTTTAAACTTGCTGCTAGCAGGCTCAGGAGCAAGGCGCTCCCTTGCCCTTGTCTAAATTCCAAACATGTTTATTTCCAGTGCTCTCCACAAGTCCCTGCTGCGGCATGGGCTGCCCCCTCACTCTGCAGCAGAGGGCAGAAAAGAGCAGATGGCTAAAACATTGCTCCCTGGAGAGCAGCCAAAAGGTAAACCATATCCAGCAGAGGTTACTACTGTTTATCTCATGGCACAGAAGTACCTCTGGCAGGAATGGAAAGCCAGAATCTCTTTTACGAGGAAGACAGTCTTCCCTGGAGTTGTCTCAGTGACTTCAGTATGGTGGCTTGAGCTTGGCTCCCCCAGTGCTTTCTGCCAGACGCTTGCCAGTGCCTGAGTTGATGCTCAGTCAGCAGACTTGATGCTCTGTGGTACTTTATCTTCTGATTCTATGTATCGGCTGCCTGTTCTCTTCCTTTTGCTTGCTACATGTTTTATAAAATCATGAAATGGGAAGCATCTCTGTTCTAGATCATTCTCCACACAGAACCACTTTGTAAGAGACTCTCAACCGTTGGGTAACATTCTAACTCTGGCAAACTGGAGCAAGGCCACTTGGGATTCTCTTCCTTGCCTCATGCAGAGAACACCATTATCCCATAGGCAGCTGCTTCTCCTTTGCCCCTTAGCTACTTCTCTCTAGCTACTTTTCCTTTTCAGTTGTTTGCCAGTTTCCATAGCAGTACCATGGGGTGCATAGCCGGGGATGCTTGCCTTGAGAGTTTTGAGGAAGAGAAAGCTCCAGGCTTTCTATACCCATTGCCTTCATTCTTCAGTGCTCTTTGGCTTACAGAATCATTACTCCAATTTTAACCTCCGTTTCTAAGTCTACTTTGTCTCTGTGTCCAGTTTCTTTTTTTCAGAACAGCGCCATCCCAAGGGATAGGAATATTTCCCGTTAGCATCATTTCAGCCTGATTAGCTCTAGATGGATTCAAAATTCAACATGGGTTTTGGGGGAAAGTATTTACCCACTAGCAAGAGCTATGGCTGTTTCCTCCCACTAATGATAGCATCTGCAGCGAGGTAGATGCATGAATGAGCAGAAGCTGACAGTGAAGCCTGACAGATGTATTGGACCAGAATGCTCTCAGAATAGATGACAGAACAGTGTCACTGATCAGGCAGTGTCTGACTCGAGGGCGCACCAAATCCTTGAAACATGGCCCTTCCAACTTGACCTGCAGCACCATGACTACAAAATGCACACCAGATTTAAGGCTCAAAACTTAAAACGCAAGAAAATTACTCGTTTTTCTGTTGCTTATATGTTGCAATGAAGATACTTTAGGTATACTGGAGAAAGGAATATGTTGTTGAAATCAATAAATTTTGCCTCATTTGTCATACTTTAACGTAATTCCGGGGACACATCAAGTGACCCACATTACATGTACACTGGATAGGACTAGGTAAAGAGAGCTTGGAGCATAGACAAAGTGTAAAAGTGGGAGGAATCCTGAACACGGCAATTTTATTTTGTGGGCATTTTGCGTATGTCCTTCAATGCATACACATCAACAGTATGTGCGGACACCGTGCACATGCTTGCACTGTGGTTTCACATCTGCAGGTCATCTGAGGATCAGAGCTAACGGGAAAATATGCATCTGCACTAACCAGAAACGCATCTTTTTCTTGTCCCTATCCCCTAAAAATAGTGAGTAACATCTGCTTGAGTAGCACTGGGAGTGTCACTGGGTATCGTAAACAGTCTGGAGCTGGCTGTAAGCATATGAGAGGACTGTGTAGGTTACATGTGAATGCTACATTTCTTTGGATAAGGGACTTGAACATCCATGAACTCGATATACAAGGAAATCTGCTGGAGATACCGAGGGATGACTATTCTACATGTAAACTTTTATGTAACCATATGACCCATTATATATGAATATCGTTACTTTTGGAGTTAATGCTTTAGCATTTTATATCTATAGTATATAGGGGAATATAATCTCAGGGAAAAAATCCAACCTCCCTCTCAGCCTTAACAAGATGGAGTCTAAAGAGACCTAAGGAAGGAGCCCAATTGAGTAACTGGTAACTGCCTGAAATTTTGGATCAGCAACAGAGCAGGTTTTTTTCCTGTGCTCAATTGAGGTTTTAGTATTAAATATTCTTACATTAAGTGTTAATTTAGATACAATATTGCAGCACTTGTGGGTAGTATCTGTTGCCCTCTACTCTGTGTAAGGTACATACTTGTCCCATGCTAGATTTTAAAGATGCCTTAGACTCAGGCCAAGATGTACCAATCTCACATTCTGCACTGGAACCTGAGAACCATGTTTATTTCCTGCCTCTGTTTGCCTACCTCCCCCACCCTTTTCTTTGGAGGGGATATTTTTTGAGACCCTTGGGTATATATGTGGCCCTGGAATTTACTGTCCATCTATTCAAAGCTGGTCTCAAGTTTGTGTTCTTCCTGTCTTACTGGAATTGGGAACCATATTTTCAATCTCTGCCAAAGGCAACTGTTCATGGGAAGATGAGTACTAAAGGTTGGGGACCTTGGGTGACTTGCTAATAACTCAGTAGTGATCATTATTACTTTAAAGTTCATGTAGAAAAAGGAAGAGCAGTAACAATTAGGAAACAGGATGGTCCTTCCCCACATCTTCACTGCTCACCAGTGTTCAGATATTTGTGATTCAATGATTGTGAGAATGATGATGTTCTGGGAAGGTTCTAGGTGATTCTCAATCCTGCCTGACCATGAGACTTCACAGAGAAGGAAAAACAGGAGATTCAAGAACTGCTGACTCTTGGACCATGTCTCGACCAAATCACTCTCTCTGGTTTTAGAACCTAGAGACTGCTTTCTTAGAAGTCATAAATGAACAGATATGAAAAGACAGTGAAACTGGCATCTGTAGACATGTATATTCAGCCACTGTCAAGATCAAGGCATAAACGATTTCTAGCCTTCTAGAAAGATCTCTTACACCTCTTCTGATTCCTATGCCTCCCACCGACGTGGAACTGTGGTTGGCTGAGAATCACTACCTGAGCTCCTAGAACACTGGGTATATTACCTCTGCCACCTTCCACCTTATCTGTGAATTTGGCTTTGAGCAATTTCTGCAAGAGGTGAAAGAGAATAGGGAACAGTGGCATGCATCTTAATTATGCTAATTATCCAAGCAAAGAAGAAGGTTGGCACAAATGTCATATAAGCCTGTCATCCTGTTTCCTACAGTTCCTCTCACTGTGTTGTGAGACAGGTTCTCTCAGCCATTTGCTTGGACTAGCTGGCCAGCCAGTGCCAGGATCTTACTCTGTTTGCCTCTCCAGGGTTAGTGTCAAAGGAATAATGTTGACCATAGAGGAGTAGAGAAGAGGGATTCACATAGCCAAGGAAGAAGGAAGCTAGACACAAAATGGTCAATGCATGCACTGTAGTTGGGTTAGAGGGATAACTTGAAATATTCTTTAGCACAGCATGGCAATAAGCATACTTGTCAGCAATTAGACATATACATTAACAGAGGTAAAGAAGATTTCAAATGTTCCCATCACAAAGATTAACTAAGATTCCAGGTAATGTATGTGTTAGAGAATATGTCTTATCATTAGACTCTGTATACATGGACTGAAATATTATATAATACCTCATAACTATGTATCATTAAATGGTCAATAAAAACTAACCCTTCACTGAAATTCCATATATATATATTTATATAAAATATAATTTCCATATGCATATTTCACAATATTGGAATTTAAATTAGGGGATATTTATATATAAAAATATATATTGGTGATCACATATACAGATACATCAGTAAGGCAAGTCCCAGAAGCAAAGGTATCAGGGTAAAGGGTGTTTTAGTATTTAACTTTTGTGGATACTTACTTGTCCTTCATAAGGATTATGCTAAATTGTATACCATCCCAGAAGGTGTGAGGGTGTCAGTTATGGCTTCCTATTAATATTGCTATTAGTCATCTTTGTGAAGAATGCATTTCTTGGAAATTGGCAATGTTGACATTTCCTCCATAGTCTTAATAATATACATTATATACGTAATATATATAGATTTCAGAAACAGAGCTCTTTGTTCTTTTCTTCACTTGAGTCATAGATAGGTCTTTATCCCTCCTTGGGTCAAATTTATACCTACATACAACTTACTGACTTTATTCACCCCATTCCCTTCTCCTTTTTTTTTATATAGAAATGTGTTGTTTTATTACAAAGAGCCTCACAAAATAAAAATATCTCAAAAAGGAAGCTAGGCTAACAACCTCCACCTACAGAATTGGGGAGAGACAGGGCAGTGTAAGTTTCTCTGCTTGCCCCGGGTGGGTGGGAAGGTAGAAACAGAACCAATCTAAAAATGGCTGATATTACCGAAGCCGGAAAAGGGGTCCCAGAAGACACAGTCACCCCTGCTGAAAAGCTTAACAAGGGCACCTTAGCAGAGCTCCTAGGCAGGCACTTGCAGTTCAGGATTTTGTTTTCCAGTTGTTTTCTTTCCACTCAGATCCTATGTGGTTCAAAACTCAGACCTGGGGCAGGATGGACAAGGGAGCTCTGGGAAGAGTTCTCCCAGCACCGCTGTCCTTTGTGCCAGTCTCTAGTTCCTATCTAGTCCCTGGGGACATTATATTTAATGTATTTTATATAAATACACGGGAATGGAAAATATAAAATCTGAGAAATTGAGGGAAAATGAGGGACTTGGGGAGAAGATGGAGCTGCAGACCTTGCCCAGGCCAAATTGACTTCTTTTTTGACCCCTTTGGCTTCTGGTTTCTCATCCTTGGTTTTCTCCTCTTCTGTGGCTTCTTTTTCTTCAGAATCTTTTTTTTCTCATCCTCTGTTTTGACTCTTTTGGCTTTTTTGAAGTTAGAAGAGTTCTTGGGACCACCTTCTCCCTCCTCATCTGAATCAGAGAATTCTTCCTCACAGGCAGTGCGTTTGTCAGAAGAGCAGATGGAGATGTGCTTGTCAGGGTCTTCCTTATCTTCCTCACTGCTCTCTTCTGGGATGGCACCCTCTGGTATGGCCTGCATTTGGACCCTAGGAGCATGGGGCAGCATTCTCAAGTTCTCAAAGTGCCACTGCTTGATCTTTTCTAGGTATTCATTAAGTGGCCTGGTTAGTCATATTGGAAGGGCTGATGTGAAGCTTGAAATCTGGTCCAAAGTATTCAAAGTAGTCATTGTATGGTAGCTCTTTAGGGATCTCTGTGCCCTGGCCACAGCTGTTTCTTAAGTCCAGCACCGAGTGACATTACGGAGGGTGTAGCCACCTCCTCCCAACATTAGCATTGGCAAGTTGAAACTCTTCACGAACTCCACACACTTGGCGTGCCCTTTGAGAGTCAGATTGAAGCAATCTAACTTTGAAGGAATCTGAGCCGCTCTGTAGGACCACTGCACTAGGCTGAAACATCTCCATTACTTTGGACATGAGTGGCTTGAAGATGGCTTCATAGGACTCATCATTAATGCCATCTCGCAGTGGGTAGTTAACGGCTGTCTTTGCCAGCCCCAATATCCCGTAGGTCCCCAGTTCCTGGGAAGTACTCTCCATATTTATAAAAGGACACGGTCATGACCCAGTCTGTTGTATAGAAGGCCTCTTCCACACCATAGCCATGGGGAATATAAATGTCAATATTCAGCACCCTCTGGTGATACCTCAGCAGTTCCAGGATGGCCAAGACGATATCATTGACGTAACAGAAGCCAGATGCTTCAGACTTCTTTGCATGGTGCAGGCCCCCAGCCCAGTTCACAGCGATGTCTGTCTGCTGCTTATTGAGTTTCACAGCACTTGCGACAGAGCCACCCGTGGACAACTGACAAAACTCAATCAAGCCATCAAATACTGGACAGACCTCACCCCTGTTGAATCTCTGCATCTACTTGCTATATTCAGACATATTATCTGGGCGAATAGAGTGCAAGAATTTAATGTAGTCATCACTGTGGTACTTGGTCATCTCCTCAGCAGTGGCTTTGTGAGGATGGTAGATTTCCATTTTTCAATAAAGACCATGGTTGGACAGCAAATTTTGAGTCATGCGGATTCAGTAAGGCTTCATTGGGTGCCCTTGTCCATAATAGTAGTTTCCGACATCCCAGTCCTAGCAGTAACAGAATTTCCTCTTGACACCCTGAGGCTGCACCATCTTGCTCACCATCTGGCACTCCCCTCAGTCTGTCCACCGCCTGTCGCTCCCTTCTCCTTCTAAGTGCGCTTTCCCCTCTTAAACTCTCCTCTCTCCACTCTCGTGTCTTTTTCTTTTGTTTCTCCCTTTGATTAAGAAAATTCTCCTTTTTCGTTGATTGGATATTTTTTATTTACATTTCAAATGTTATTCCCTTTCCAGGTTTCCTGTCCATAAACTCCCTATCCCATTCCCCCTCACTCTTCATCCAGCCACTCCTTCCCCGCATCCCTGCCCTGACATACCCCTACACTGGGGGGGTCAAGCCTTGGCAGGACCAAGGACTTCTCCTTCCATTGGTGCCCAACAAGGCCATCTTCTGCTACATATCCAGCTGGAGCCATGGATCTGTTCAAGTGTACTCTTTGGGTAGTGGTTTAGTCCCTAGGAACTCTGGTTGGTTGGTATTGTTGTTCTTATGGGGTTGCAAGCCACTTTACCTCCTTTGAACCATTCTCCAATTCCTCCAATGGGGACTCCATTCTAGTTCAAAGGTTTGCTGCTAGCATTTGCCTCTGTATTTGTCTTACTCTGGCTGAGCCTTTCAGGAGACAGCTCTATCAGGCTCCTGTCCAGCATGCACTTCTTGGCTTCATTAATATTAACGAGGTTTGGTGGCTGTATGTATGTGGGCTGGACTCCAAGTTGGAGCAAGCTCTGAATGGTCATTCCTTTAGTCTCTGCCCCAAACTTTGTCTCCATACTTTTGTTCCCCCTTTTAAGAAGGACTGAGCATCTGCACTTTGGTCATCCTTTTTGAGCTTCATGTGGTCTGTGGATTGTATCTTTGGTGATTTGGGCTTTTGGGCTAATATCCACTTATCAGTGAGTACATACCATGTGTGTCTTTTTTGTGAGTGGGTTACCTCACTCAGGATGACATTTTCTAGTTCCATCCATTTACCTATGAATTTCATGAAGTCATTGCTTTTGGTAGCTGAGTAGTACTCCCTTGTGTAGATATACCAAATTTTCTGTATCTATTCCTCTGTTGAAGGGCATCTGGGTTCTTTCCAGCTTCTGGCTATTATAAGTAAGGCTGCTATGAACATAATGGAGCATGTATTCTTGTTATATGTTGGAGCATCATTTTGGTATATGCCCAGGAGTGGAATAGCTGGGGCCTCAGGTAGTGCAATGTCCAATTTTCTGAGGAATCTCCAGACTGATTTCCAGACTGGTTGTACCAGCTTGCAATTCCACCAAAAATAGAGGAGTGTTTCTCTTTCTCCACTTCCTAGTCAACATCTGTTGTCACCTGAGTTTTTGATCTTAGCCATTCTGACTGGTGTGAGGTGGAATCTCAGGGTTGTTTTGATTTGCATGATGACTAAAGATGTTGAACATTTCTTTAGGTACTTGTTAGCCATTTGATATTCCTCAGCTGAGAATTCTTTGTTTAGCTCTGAACCCCATTTTTAATAGGCTTATTTGACTCTTTGGAGTCTATCTTCTTGAGTTCTTTGTATATGTTGGATATTAGCTCTCTATCAGATGTAGGACCAGTAAAAATATTTTCCTAATTTGTGGGCTGCCGTTTTACCCTAATGACAGTGTCCTTTGCCTACAGAAGCTTTGTAATTGTATGAGGTCCCATTTGTCGATTCTTGATCTTAGAACATAAGCCATTGGAAATTTTCCCTTGTGCCCATGTGTTCAAGGCTCTTCCCCACTTTCTCTTCTATTAATTTCGGTATATCTGGTTTTATGTGGAGGTCCTTGATCCACTTGGACTTAAGCTTTGTATAGGCCAATAAGAATGGATCGATTTGTATTCTTCTACATGCTGACCTCCAGTTCAACCAGCATCATTTGTTGAAAATAGTCTTTTTTCTTCTGGATGGTTTTAGCTCCTTTGTGAAAGATCAAGTGACCATAAGTGTGTGGATGGATTCATTTCTGGGTCTTCAATTGTATTCAGTGATCTCTCTGCCTGTCTCTGTACCAATACCATACAGTTTATATCACTATTGCTCTGAAATACAGCTTTAGGTCAGGAATGGTGATTCCCCCAGAAGTTCTTTTATTGTTGAGGACAGTTTTTGCTATCCTGTTTGTTTGTTTTTGTTTTTGTTTTTTTTTGCTATTCCAGATGAATTTGCAAATTGTTCTGTCTAACTCTATGAAAAATTGAATTGAAATTTTGCTGGAGATTGAATTGAATCCATAGATTGCTTTTGGCAAAATGGCCATTTTTCCTATATTAATCCTGCGAACCCATGAGCATGGGAGATCTTTCCATCTTCTGAGATCTTCCTCAATTTCTTTCTTCAGAGACTTGACATTCTTGTCATACAATCTTGGTTAGAGTCACATCCAGGTATTTTATGTTACTTATGACTATTGTGAAAGGTGTCATTTCCTTAATTTCTTTCTCAGTCTCCTTTGAGTAGAAGAAGGCTACTGATTTGTTGGAGTTTATTTTATACCTAGCCACTTTGCTGAAGTTGTTTATCAGGTTTAGTAGTTCTCTGGTGGAACTTTTGGGGTCACTTAAATATACCATCATATCATCTACAAATAGTGATATTTTGATTTCTTCCTTTCCAATTTGTATCCCTTTGAGCTCCTTTGTTTTCTGACTGCTTTGGCTAGGACTTCAAGTAGTATATTGAATAAGTAGGAAAAGAGTAGACAGCCATGTCTAGTCCCTGATTTTAGTGGGATTGCTTCATGTTTCTCTCCATTTAGTTTAATATTGGTTACTGGTCTGCTATATATTACTTTTACTATGTTTAGGTATGGGCCTCGACTTCCAGATCTTACCAAGACTTTTAACGTAAAGGGGTGTTGAGTTTTGTCAAATGCTTTCTCAGCAGCTAAAGAGATGATCATGTGGTTTCTTTTCTTTGAGTTGGTTTATATAGTGGATTATGTGGATGGATTTCCATATATCGAATCATCCCTGCATCCCTGGGATGAAAATTACTTGATCATAATGGATGATCTTTTCAATGTGTTCTTGGATTTGGTTTGGGAGAATTTAATTGAGTATTTTTGTGTTGATATTCATAAGGGAAATTGGTCTGAAGTTCTCTTTCTTTGTTGGGTCTTTGTATGGTTTAGGTATAAGCATAATTGTCACTTCATAGAAGGAATTGGGTAGTGTCCCTTTGTTTTCTATTTTGTGGAATAGTTTGGACAGTATTGGTATGAGATCTTCTATGAAGGTCTGCTAGAATTCTGCACTAAATCCATCTATTCCTGGGCTTTTTGCTTTTTTTTTTTTTTGGATGGGAGACTTTTAATAACTGCTTGTATTTCTTTAGGAGTTATGGGACTGTTTAGATGGTTTATCTTATCCTGATTTAACTTTGCTACCTCGTATCTGTCTTGAAAAATGTCCATTTTTTCCAGATTTTCCAGTTTTGTTGAATATAGGATTTGTAGTAGGATCTAATGATTTTTTTGAACTTCCTCAGATTCTGTTGTTATGTCTCCCATTTCATTTCTGATTTTGTTAATTGGGATACACTCTCTGTGCCCTCTGGTTACTCTGGTTGAGGGTTTATCTATCTTCTTGATTTTCTCAAAGAACCGGCTCCTGGTTTTGTTGACTACTTGTATAGTTCTTTTTGTTTGTACTTGGTTGATTTCAGCCCTGAGTTTAATTATTTTCTGCTGTCTACTGTTGGGTGTATTTGCTTCCTTTTGTTCTAGAGCTTTTAGATGTGTCAAGATGCTAGTATATGCTCTCTCCAGTTTCTTTTTGGAGGCACTCAGAACTATGAGTTTTCCTCTTAGCATTGCTTTCATTGTGTCCCATAAGTTTGTGTATGTCGTGCCTTCATTCTCATTAAATTCTAAAAAGTCTTTAATTTCTTTCCTTATCTCTTCTTTGACCAAGTTATCATTGAGTAGAGTTTGTTCAACTTCCATGTGTATGTGGGCTTTCTGTTGTTTTTGTTGTTAGTGAAGAGCAGCCTTAGTTTGTGGTGATCTGATAGGATGCACGGGATTATTCCAATCGTCTTGTATTTGTTGAAGCCTGTTTTGTGACTGATTATATGGTCAGTTTTGGAGAAGGTACCATGAGGTGCTGAGAAGAAGGTATATTCTTTTGTTTTAGGATGAAATATTCTATAGATATCTGTTAAATCTATTTGGTTCAAAACTTCTGTTAGTTTCTCTATGTCTTTGTTTAGTTTCTGTTTCCATGATCTGTCCCCATTGATGAGAGTAGGGTGTTGAAATCTCCTACTATTATTGTGTGAGGTGCAATGTATACTTTGAGTTTTATTAAGGTTAGTTTTATAAAAGTAGGTGCCCTTGCATTTAGAGCATAGATATTTAGGATTGAGAGTTCATCTTGGGGGATTTTTCCTTTGATGAATATGAAGTGTCCTTGCTTCTCTGCTATGATAACATTTGGTTGAAAGTCAGTTTTATTCAATATTAGAATGGCTACTCCAACTTGTTCCTTGGACCACTTGCTTCAAAAATTGTTTTCCAGCCTTTTACTCTGAGGTAGTGTCTGTCTTTGTAACTGAGGTGTGCTTCCTGTATGCCAAAAAAAAATGCTGGGTTCTCATTAAGTATCTGGTCTGTTAGTCTATGTCTTTTTGTTGGGGAATTGAGTCCATTGTTATTAAGAGATATTAAGGAAGAGTGATTGTTGTTTCCTGTGATTTTTGTTGTTAGAGGTGGAATTATGTTTGTGTGTCTCTCTTCTTTTGGTTTCATTGCAAGAAGATTACTTTCTTGCTTTTTCTAGGGTGTAGTTTCCCTACTTGTGTTGGAGTTTTCCATCTATTATCCTTTGTAGGGCTGGATTTGTAGAAACATATTGTGGAAATTTGTTTTTTTTCATGGAGTATCTTGGTTTCTCCATCTATGTTAATTGAGAGTTTTGCAGGATATAGTAGCCTGGGCTCTTAATTGTGTTCTCTTAGGGTCTATTTGACATCTGCCCAGGATCTTCTGGCTTTCATAGTCTCTGGTGAGAAGTCTGGTGTATTTCTGAGAGGTCTGCCTTTATATGTTACTTGACCTTTTTCCCTTGCTGCTTTTTATATTCTTTCTTTGTTTTGTGCATTTAGTGTTTTATATAATGGGAGGAATTTTTTTCCTGTCCAACTATCTGGAGTTATATAGGCTTCTTGTATAATTATGGGCATCTCTTTCTTTAGGTTAGGGAAGTTTTCTTCTATAATTTTGTTGAAGATATTTACTGGCCCTTTAAGTTGGGAGTCTTTACTCTCTTTTATATCTATTATCCTTAGGTTTGGTCTTCTCATTGTGTCCTGGATTTCCTGGATGTTTTGGGTTAGGAGTTGTTTTTTTTTTTTTAATCTTTAAAGGTTGTGTCAATGTTGTCTGTGGTATCTTCTGCCCCTGAGATTCTCTCTTCTGTCTTTTGTATTCTGTTGCTGATGCTTACATCTATAACTCCTGCTCTCTTTTCTAGGTTTTCTATCTCCAGGCTTGTTTCCCTTTGTGATTTCTTATTGTTTTATTTCCATTTTTAGATCCTGGATGGTTTTGTTCAGTTCCTTCACCTGTTTGGTTGTGTTTTCCTGTAATTCTTTAAGGGATTTTTGTGTTTCCTCTTTAAGGGCTTCTACATGTTTACCTGTGTTGTCCTGTATTTCTTTAAGGAAGTTATTTATGTCCTTCTTAAATTTCTTTGTCATCATCATGAGATGTCATTTTAAATCCAAATCTTGCTTTTCTTGTGTGCTTGGATATCTAGTATTTGCTTTGGTGGGAGAACTGGGCTGTGATAATGCCAAGTAGTCTTAGTTTCTGTTGCCTAGGTTCCTATGCTTGCCTCTCGCCATCACGTTGTCTCTGGTATTAGTTTGTCTTGCTGTCTCTGACAGTGGCTTGACCCTTCTGTATGCCTTTGTGTCAGCACTCCTGTAGACCTGTTTTCTTACAGCCGGATGTGGGTACAGAGAGCTTTGGGACCGCTTCAGCTCCAAGTGCAGGCAGAAACCGGAAGGGTCCTGTCCCAGACTGCTCCTGGGTTTGTGTGTCCTGAGGTCTGCAGGTCGGTCGCTCTGAGCAGAACATTTGGTCTTACCTTTCCTCTCAGGTGTATCAGTGCTACTGGTGGCTTTCAGCTCTGGGTGCAGGCAGAAACTGTGGTGTGTTTTTCTAACCCCCAAGTTTAATTAGGATTCTGTGTATGAAGAAAGGATTATTTACTATGCATGAGCAGTTTGCTTTGGTTATAGCACTGAGGAAATTACAATCACTAACTGCTCAAAGCTCCTCAGGAGAGGGCAGACACCCACAACATACCCCCTCCCTCATGATAGAGTGTATTGTGGGTCCCCATGTCTGCAGGCTGTGTGTTAGCATCCACAGCTGTTGTGTGTTCCCAACTACAAAGGCCATACATGTTTCTTAGATATTGAATTAAAAACAAAGGCTTGCTGCCACCTCCAAATTTCATTTCTTTAGCTTTCATCCTATCTTTAATTAGCTGAACTTTGACCCACTGCCATTCATATTATACATGGAAGGACAAAGGTTAGAAGTAGGAGATAAATGCATGTATTAAAGTGTGTTAAATGTGGGTGTGCATGACTTGTCTCAGTTCATCTTTTTGATGGCCCCCGAGATATTTGGCAGTTAAATTTCTCTCTGTTCTTCTAAGTCCCTGACTATTGGACATAAATTATGCACTGCAGCAGTTCTCTGACATAACTCGATATTATTATGACCATTTTGTGCACAGAGGAACTGGCTAGGAGTACAAGGACTCAAGGTCATGAAGTTAATGCATGGGAATGAGCCAACCTCTATCCTAGCCAATCTGGAGACGAGGAGTTATTACTGCCTCAGACTTTGCCATGGGGAAAGGATTGCTAATGAGTGTATGACTTTGCATTAGGGCTGAGTCACTGCTCATTGTCTCTTTATACTATCAGAATAATACTATCCTTTATAGAGCTTTTATCAAGTGTCAGTCCCTGTGATGTATCATCTTCCTTAATCTACATTAAAAGTCTGAGATAATGTAACGGGCTTTTCTCTCTACCCCCGAAGTCCTTCAGAGAAGTAGACTCTTTTGCACCAAGTTTAATGTTGGCAGGACTTGTCAATTAAGGAGCTTCCCCAGAGATAAAGCCATGACCCCATGACACCCTTAGAGTCAGTCTCGAGCAATACACAACTCTTGGTAAAGCTGGTACTTTATAGGGGTGACAACATGGAGACACTCCCTTAGTCCCACTTCTTAGATCCCAATACACACTCACATTTCTGCCTTTTCTTTTCTTTTTCAAAATTCACCATATTCTCTCAATATCTTTCTCTTTAATCAAGCTAACCACTGTAATAGGTTCTCTCTGGTTTCATTGAAATTAGTTGAAATTATTCAGCCAATATGTTAAGGTGGTAGAAAAGGCCCAAAATAGACACAATGCCAAATTCCCTTATATACATTGGTAAGTATATAAAACCCAGGTTATAGTTTAGTTGGCACCAAGAGAAGCACACATGCGAGCAAATCTTAGAACATCTCTTATACAAAGCTGTTAAAAGTAATTCTGCCACAAAGGAGCTGCACTTCAACATCCCATAGCTTTGCAGTGTATTTTGCTATCGTATTGCAGTGTAACAGTATGGTTTGTGGTCAGCTTTGTAATGTAGCAGTGATGATGGCCTCTTTGGAAAAGCTGTTTGATTGTGATGTCTGGAGGCTGAAAAATCCCAAGAAAACTACTCAGTGGGCCGGAGAGTTCAAGGGCAGAAGGAAGCAGGGGCTGAGAGGTCCAGCAAGTGATTTCTAAAGAAAGCTACCAGCAGCATTACTTGCTTAGTATGGTAAAGAATATCAGGGACTCACTCAGATGTATGGAGAAAATCAGCTAAAAATAGTAATATTCAGCAAAACACATAGGTACAGAGAAGATGTGACTGGGGGTCGCACAGTGAAGGGTGCCTGAGATAGAAAGATTCCTGTCATTTTAAGCTTTTGTCCACACAAAAATATCTTGCTACATATAGGGTCAGAAAAACTTGCTTTAAATAAATAGATTTCTATGCCTGTGTTGTGAATTTTGCTAGATTTGGCTAGATTTTGTCTCTGGTTCTTAGGGGAAGCACTGCCAGCCAAGATGAGAAGTTTTCATGTTTGCTCTGTATGTGTAGACAGACTTACATGCTCTTTTAGATAGACAATTATTGTCCCTTTTGATGCTTTCAGACATCCTGACTATTACTTTGCTCTCCTGACTCCTTCTATAGTTATCTTCCTCCCTGTCTCTTCGAAGTGTATCCTGCAATTCCTCTCTGTTAGCCACCCCATCCTTCTCCTGTCACTTTCTGGGTTTCTGTAGTTACTAAGGATTATAGACATATCTGAAGACAAGGAGCTAGGCATCTCAGATAAGATAGAACATCCAAGTTTGGCTTTCTGGGCCCGAGTTACCTTACTTGATATTATCTTTTACCCTATTTACCTGTAAGTGAATAGATCCGCGAGTGAACTGTATTCTGTAGTGTAAAGGTGCCACATTTCCCAAGCCACTTGTTAGTTGAAGGGCATTTAGCTTGTTTTCACTGCCCAGCTATTGTAAATAGATCAAGAATGAACATGGATGAACCTGAAGATCTGAGGTGATCAATCTTTCAGGCTTATGGCAAGGAGGGGAATAACTGGATAACAAAGTATAATTATTTCTAGCTCTTTGAGGGTTCTCTATGCTGAGTTTCAGAGTTGCTGGACCAGTTTATATTTCTACCAGTGAATGAAGCTTCCTTTTCCCATACATCCTCTTCAGAATTGTTCATTGTTTTGTTGATCTTCATGGTGTGTTTATATATTTATTAGGCTTTCCTTCATCTCTAGCATCTCAAATGTAAGGCCTTGATAAAGGATTTTACCTCTCAGTAACTGTGGTTACCATTATTTGGAAATGATAAAACACACTTTATAGAATTGTATATGTGACAATATATACACACATATGTATGGTGTGTGTGTGTATGTTTATGTATGTGTATGTGTGTTTGTGTTTGTGTGTGTGTGTGTGTGTGTGTGTGTGTGTGTCTGTGTGTGCATGTGAGTGTACAGGTTTGAAGGTCAGGGACATCTGGTGCCTTTGTAAGACGTCCCCAGTTTATTTTCTGAGGCAAAGCACTGTTACTACACCCAGTGCCTACCGATTGACCAGAATGTCTGGTCATTGGACTCCAGAGATCTTGTACACTAGGGCCACAGAACCTCGTTAGTGCCTAGCTTCTTTATGTGGGTTCAGGGGTCTGAACTCAGGTCCTCATTTTTCATGGCAAACACTTGACCTCCTGAGACATCTTCCCAGCTCTAGAAATATTGTATTAAACTAATAATCCATAAGTAGCACAAGACATAAACACTCAGCCAGTTCTCCTATTTTGCAACTGCTATTATCACTATGAGAATGTACTTAAATATTTGATGGTATTTATTAAATCAACAGTCATTGAATGCCTGCTATGTTTTTAATACAACTTGAGAAACTTGTTCTTCCTTGAAATACTGTAAACTCTCGAGATTTAGGGTCATCTCTATGAAGTCTACCTTGATCCCTCGCAAGAAAAAAAATTAAAACTCCTTTTTTTCTGGGTCTGTAGAGATTTCTCAGTGGTTAAAAGAACTTTCTGTTCTTGGAGAGGACCCAGGTTGTATTCTCAGCAACCACATGTTGGCTTGCAAGCATGTGTAACTATAGGTCCAGGGGATGTCATGCCCTCTTCTGGCTTCTGTCGGTACTGCATGCAAGTGGTGATGAGGCATAAGCAAAGACAAAACACCCATATACATAAAGTAAAAATAAATGAATCTAAAAAACATTTTTTTGGAAACTAAGCATTAAACAATGCTCCATTCCACTGAATGTTTGAAGGTAGTTTAGGGCAGCATGGCCCATACTGCATAAATGCATCTGGAGATGCATAGGAATTTAAAAATGAAATGCCAATACATTCTTCTCAGTTACTTAAGATACAGCAGAGCATGTGGAGATCTGCAGGACTATGTAAATTCACATTTATCACCTGCTTCTAGATTAAGAAAATTTACAGATTGTAGCCTCTGATATCCATTTCAGTTTGTGTGTCCATACCTAGACTGTTAGGATGCCACGGTGGGGATAGGGTTGGAGTGTGCTCTTCATGGGCTTGTGGTTGGAAGTGTATTTCCAGTATGGTGGGGTGAGAAGGTGGTGAAATCTCTAGTATACTGTAATTAATCATGGGGTGCCACCCTTGGAAGGTGTTGATACAGTTCTTGTCGGACCCTGTGTTAGTTCCTGCTAGGGTTGGTTGCTGAAAAAAGGGGAGTTTCAACATCTGATTCTCCCTTTGGATTTCTGTTTCATCATACTTGATCTCTCTCTATCATGTCCTCCAATCATGTTGCCGTTTCTATGGTAACAAGGTTATAGGTGTCCTTACAAGCAGATGGGTCCACCAGTCTTGGAATTCTGCCTTACAAACGAAGCTATTTCATAAGCACCCAGTTTATTTTGTTATAGTAACAGAATATACTAAGGACTATCTGGAAATCTCTAGAAAGCTTAAAGTTCAAAGGCCCGATGATAGTTTCTTTAGGCAAACTCAATGTGTCCCAGATTGTTTGCTTGGGAATCAAAGCACAGTTCCCAACAGCGGTGTCTCATGCTGTCACCCAGAGAAGGCTATGCTGCCATTTGATCTCCTTCCTGTCACCTCTTCTGAAACAGTCTTGAGAAGTAACCTTCCCTGCCCTAGCCTTGCACGTTCTGGGATTATAGGCTTGTATCTCCACCATGTTCCCATTGGTATTGCAATTTTCTACTATCTGTACTGATGGTTTCTACAGCTTATCAAATCTTTTAAAAAATAACCTACTGGGACACAGAGATGGCACAATCTTTCTCCTTCAGGTCAGCCTCACGTGCTATTGGGTAACCAGCTACAAAACATATTGGCTGGTTATCACTGGTTGATGGTCTCTAATTCTATCATGTTGTTTGACGGACACTTTTTTAGCTACATTAGTGGGTATTCAAAGTCCTTTCTAAAAAAAAAAACAGTATTCATAATTCAAATTGAACGCTCTTTTCTCATCTCCAGTGGTATAAAAGCAGGTTCTAGAAACAAGGTTCATTAGGCCAACTCTAGACAGGCAGAGAGAATCAAAGGACAAATGAGGTGCCCAGTGCATAGTCTTAGCACAACCATTATCTGAACTTCCCAGAGGGCAAGTGATTTTTCTCTTGCAGAGAAAGACTAAAAATCTGTATATTGGAACTGAATGATTTTGTGGGTTTCTTTTGTATGCAAAGATCTTAGCCATATTCACTATTCATTCAGCAGACTCACCACAGTGAAAGGCAGCCGGATAAATACCTCAGTGCTAAGCTGCATCTCATACTCATTGGCGCCCAAGATGAGACCTGCTGGGCTTCCCCAGACTCTCCCAGGTTGTAGAACTAAACATGTGTTTGTTGAAAGAAAGAACAGACGAATGCCAAATGTTGTTGTAGTCATTCACATCAGTCTTACCAACATTGAAGTGGGTAACAAAATTTCAAAGGTAACTTGAAAAAGGAGAAACAGTAACTTTTCTACAACTCTCCTAGTCCAACCCCCTTTTTTGCTTTTACAGAGATTGTCCCTATCTATCTTATTCTCATATTAAAACTTGTTGAATCATTTGTATATTCACTTTCCTGGTACAAATCTAGTCCACCAGTCACATTTATTGTACTCGTCCCCATGTGTTTTGTTTGTTTGTCTGTTTTGTTCTTTGTTTTGTTTGTTTTGGTTTTTATTTTATTTTTTCCTGCAAGGGACAGAGTTTGCAACTCTAACCATAACCCCCACTCTTGTCTCACACTTGATCATTAGATTCCTCCTGCCCAGTTAGTCATACTTGGCTCTCCTAAAAGCTAGCTTCTACAGAACAGCAAGGGTGTTCTTCTCAAGGTAAAATTGAAGTCTTAATATCTGGGGTAGACTCCACAACCTGGGCAGGGCTATGAGATACTGTATGACCCGGATCCTTCTGTCCTTTGGGATTTCCTTTCTTAGCTCCTCCCTCCTTGTCTGATGTGGTCACTACATCACACCATGCCATGCCACGCCACGCCACTCCAAACCATGCACACCATGCTTGCTACACCATGCCATGCACACCACTTCTTTTCTTCTGCCTATCTGGGAGCTGGTCTCCCAGATAGCTCATGTTGCTTCCCCCTAAACATTTATTTTTAAGTTAAATCTCCCACCTCTTGGAGGGCTTTTACCTACAGCTAAGGAGACAGCTCCTTCCCAGTCCATGTTTTATTTTTTCTTAGCATTTACAAAGCTATTCCAATCTTAATTCATTAGTTCCCTGCTAACAAATCAAAAGCTTCATATGACTGAGAAGACCTGGTTCCCATCCACCATGTTGTCTGTATCAGTGCTGCTCTCTAAGTGATGGCGCCATGTATAATTGATGTATTTTTTTTAAAATGCTGCACATTTAAATGCTTGACCTAAAGAGCCTTAACTGTACTTGTTCAGCTGAACCATTTTACCCTTCCAGGGTTTCCAGACTATTGTCCTTCAAATAGAGGGAATGGCTGTACTAGATGCTTTTCCAGACAGGTCTAGAGCAAACTACTGCTCTTTCTCTCTCCTAGCACCCCAAGTGCTACAGTTCCTAGAATGCCAGCTGGAGTAGCTCAGACGCCTGCCAGCACAGTTAAATGGCTCAGCCCTCTCGTTCATGTGAGGATGCAGACACAGGCCCGGGTGTGCGCTGTGGGTTGAGCCAGTTTTGGCATCAGAGAGGGAAACTCTAAGCCTCTATGGTTGGAGAGGGTACTTAGTCCATCTTTCCATTTCTGGAAGATGGAGCGCAACCCATATGCCACTAGGCAGAGCATATTGTTTGTCGCTGCAGGGGTGTTTTACCCTCTGCATGAGGTTGCACGGCAGCAAGTAGATTGCGTGTTTCCTTCTTTGGGGTCTGTGGGAGGCCTCCTTGAGTGTGAGGAATGCCGACAGGAAGGGGTACATTTGGTAAGCAGAAGCCAATCATGGGGTCGAGATTTGGAGATGGGCTCTAATACATGTTCTAAAATGTCAGATAAACACGCAGGTCCAGGAGGTGAGACCATTTTTGGCAAGAGAAGGTAACCAGAGAGGCCTTCAAACAGAAAGAACTTTTGGTAAGTCAAGGTCATGATAAGGTGAGCTTTTATGACATTCTAACTTCACCAATGGCTTCAGCTCAGGGTAGCAATAGAGACCTAGACCCTGACTAGAACACTCTTAGAAGGGCAGGGCCCAGTTCCTACCAGTGCTTCAGCACCTTCTTGTCCGTGACCCTGCACACAGACTTCTGACACTGTATTCCCCATACCTCTAGACCTTCTCCTTGCCTGTGCCTTCATACAGGCTGTTTCTTCATCCCAAACCATTGCCTGGAACTTAACACACAGGATGCTCCCTTCAGTCTGAATCCATGCCTGAACCTTCATACAGGATGGTTTCTCCATCCTGAATCCTTTCCTGGGTCTTCACACAGGTTACTACTTGTGTCCTGAAGGTTCGTTCTTCCCTTCTTACTTTGCCTGGAAAGTATCTGCTCATCCTTCGCACATCAAACTGAACCAATGAATAAAAGAAACTACCTGGAGACCCCAAGGTTATATCAGAGATGGAGGCTGGAAGGCATCACACATTCTGAATTTTATGTAGGTAGAGGTGCATCAAATACTCTGCTCTTAGAAAGAGTGGCATCTTGTAGAAGTGGGACAATTTTTCTGTAAAACATAGTGTGTGTGTGTGTGTGTGTGTGTGTGTGTGTGTGTGTGTACACGCGTGCATGTGTGCAGGCAGTAAGAAAGCTAAGAAGACCTCTAAATGAATGTGTTAAGCAATACTTTTCAACCTGGGGTCCTCTGGGGTACATATATGCCAGCATATAATGAGGGACAGATTACTATGGTCCAATTTCCTTTCCCAGGAGGACTTACCTTTGTCTGTTAACTACTGATGAATCTGAAACTTCAAGAGCAGCATGCTCTAAGCTTCCCAAAGTCCAGCATATACATTGGGCCATCACAGAACTGCTGCCTAAAACGCCTAGTAGGCATTCTTCTTGGTCTGTTATGAAGTTTCCAGAACTAAACACCAAGACTTCTCTGCTAACTAAGGTATTTTCAGAATCCAGTTGCTGATATAAGTTTAGAGCTTAGATGCAACAACGGAACCCAACCAAATATGACTTTTTAAAAAATATTGTTCAAGTAATCATTTTACAAGTGAGTGACTGTCACCAGGAACTAGCCTAAAATGTTTACTCAGAGCTTCTCACTTAGTTTAGTGTTCAACAATACCTTGTAAGGTAAATAATAAGTCCATGAGTTTGCAAATGAATAAAGCCAGGTTGGGTGGGTTGTCATTTATGGTCACATGCAGGCTAAATGTCAGCTCTTGAGTGTAAACTCCATTCAGTCTCCAAAAATAACAGAATGCTAACAAGAGCAGACACATAGCTTCCACAACACAATGAGAGAAGTTCCTTGTTAAATACTGGCTATGAGGCAGTGGGAACTCCACGGAGTGTCAATGAATCTTCTTATGTAGTGTCCACTGGGGAACTGCTATTATCACATAGTCCAGGAAACTGGAGCTCGCTGTGGTGAAGCATTTCACTCACAGTTTCCAAGTTAGTGGTGGCAGCCCTTGTAGTCACATCAGACAGTCTTTCTGTGAAGTGTCTATCCTGGCCTGTGTGGAATAAAGCTCCTGCAGACTTGGGGACTGGAGCTTACTTCTCCACCTCTCTGTCAGGGGTGGTGTTGCTCACATTCTGGTTTCTGGATTCCAGAAACGTTACCAAGTTCTGTGACCCTAATAGACAGCCAGGAGTAGCAGTGGAAGGGGATGCAATGCCCTAAAGTAGCTCTAACAAAAATGTGAGGCCAAGTGAACAACTCAAAGGTGACCACAGCGGGTCAGGGGCTTTGACTGAGGTTCTGTGTTCTTCAGATCCAGGGAAGCAGCCAGAGAAGTAAGATACTGCAATTTACTGGTTCCCTTTGAGGTAAACAGCCCCCTACCTTAAGCACTCAGAGCCATGCTGAACAAGACAAACACCTACTTTTTCAGTAAGCTTGATGGTGCCCCTAGATGGACCAGAGATTACAAGCATATTTTAGTATGGAGAGTTTTGGGGATAGTTTCTAGGAATTTGGCAAGAATTTGACATTGGGCTAGGACAAGAAAGTAGGCTCAAGATGCATGCAGCTGAGGACTGTGTTCTTTGTCTCTTGATGACTCTTGTTAAGTCCCTGAATACAGTAATCATGGGACATTTGTTTATACTTTGTTCCTTAACTCCTCCGTTTATGCCTTGCTTGTTCCCCGACTACATTATTTATGCCTTAAGACTGACCCTATTCTTTGTATGAACCTGGAATGATATAAAAGGAGACTGGAGAAAAAGAAACCTGCTTCAGGTTCAGCACTGGCTGGAGTCATGTTATAGTGTTGTCTGTCTTTTCTTTTTTAATCCTCCCTCCCTCCCTTGAGACCCTGTTGACTGACTGAAATGAGTTAGTTACAGGAATAAATTTACCCATGGCCAGGGGAGTGGAGTGTGTTGAGCCTTCGCAGTGCTGACTGGCTTAGAATTAGTATTGGCTAAATCTTTGCTGAGAGGGTGAGGGGAGGGCTGTCTCCTACTCTGTTCCGAGCATACATTTAACAGCATCCTGGGCTTTAGCTTCTATTTTCCTATTTTTCATGGAATAGAAAACTTAAATGCTTGGAGAGGATGTCAAAATTGTCCCCAGCCAAGAGCCACTGGTCTCGAGGTTGTTCTCGCTCATCCCTGAGGACTTAACATTATACTGGGCTATGAGCATGTCAGTGGGTCAGGAAGCAGAGGTAGCTGGGGCCTCCTGGGAGCTCACAGTTTGCAGGGGACTGAAGTGACAGTTCTGCACAAAATTCCCAGTGCATACAATCAAAACAAAATACACTATGCCTCAAGCTCTGGTCAGAAGTATTTTTGAATATAGATTCAAAAAGCAATTCATATGGGCTATTTATTGCTTTTGTTCTTTTATGTTTGTTTGTTTGTTATAC
The DNA here is from genome assembly GCF_021556685.1 of Rattus norvegicus. Taxonomy (NCBI): domain Eukaryota; kingdom Metazoa; phylum Chordata; class Mammalia; order Rodentia; family Muridae; genus Rattus; species Rattus norvegicus. The sequence continues at coordinate 15,735,208 of NC_141548.1, read as the reverse complement.
TTAATTAATCAATTGTGTATATATGGAAGGAGGTAATAGGACAACTGGCAGGAGTCAGTTCTATCCTCCTACCTCAGTGGACCCCAATGGTTTAACTCAGGTTCCCAGGCTCTGTGATAATTGCCTTAATCTACTAAGCCATCTCACTGTCCCTGAGTTCAATTTTTATGATGTTTAGGATTTATAATGAAAGCCACCAGATTTTTGCCAAACTCCAGTGTAACCAAGCTTAAATAATCACCTTAAACTCTGGTACTTTTCCATTTCAAGGGATCTTAATAGAAAAACCTTCAGATTGGCAGTCAGCAGAGGAAAATGACCGGGTGTAAAAGCTTCCTCAGGTCCAAAAGGGCCTCCTCACCTGTTCTCTCAGTGCTAGGCAGCTCCACTCTCCTACAGGGTCATCTATCACGTGGCTGTCAGCAGGACTCTGCTAGTCTGGGAATAATGCACTTGGATGTTTATCAAACCAAATGGAGGAAAAAAAATACACAGAGCATGAGACAAGGATAAATAAATCCCTCTAAAATTAAACCTGATTTTCGTTTTAAACTGGGTCAGTTTGGCTTGGGAATTATCGGGGAGTGAGCTGCTGAACCACACTAGGGAAGTAAAACCCATGCTAATTTAATTTGCATATGCTGCTTAAAATGCAAGAAGCCTGCTGCTCTGGTCACGGCAGTCCCAGTGCTCTGGCTGGCTTCCTTCCTGTCCCTGTAATCTGTAGCCTTTGATAGCAGGGACTCCTGAGCTTTAGAACTTACACAGGGTTTGCCTAGGGGTCTATATGCAGGGTAGGGGAGAGGAGAGTACTGTGCAGAAGGTAGTGTGGATGAATCCATCTCCTATGGAGACCCCAGTGCGGGCATCATTGTGAGTTTCTGTGAGGTGGGAGCAAACTGCACATCTTTAACTTTGCTCTGTGCGTGCTTAGGGCACCTGTCAGACTTCCTACTAGACAAGAATGAATTTCCAGATGCTTCAGCAGAGCCTGAGTCATGACTCACCAGCCTCTGTGACATATCCACTGGCTTGTCCTAGTGGCCCTCATGGCTGCCTCCCCTCTCTCAAAGAACACAGCCATTCAGACTCAGCTACCGCTGAAATTTGAAGCTTTTATAGTGGAGAAATAATATTTTTAAGGCTGGTCCTAGTGACACATAACTATAATCCTATCACTCAGGAGTGTGAGGCAGGAGGGTTGTGAATTTGAAGCTGGCCTGGGCTCTACGAGGAGATTTAGTTCAGCCAGAGCTAAACAGCAAGAGCTAGGTCAATAAACATAGAAATAAAAAAGTAAACAAATTAATTTAAAAGAAGTACACGAATGAAGACATATTTGTACATTTTCTTGTTTCTGTGGAGGACATAAAATATCCCAAGTACTTATAAAACCTATATATTTATACACAATATTTCTATTATGAACATTGTAAGACATTTAATGTTGAAAACTAGAAAAAGAGTAGTCTCCAAATAAGAAAACATTCTTTAAATACATGGGGTGATGTAACACACACACACACACACACACACACACACACCACACACATACATACACACAGGGGTGGGGGAGAGGGGAGAGAGAGAGAGAGAGAGAGAGTGAGAGAGAGAGTAAAAGATAGAGAAAGAGAGGGAGAAAGAGAGAAAGAGAGGGAGGTGAAGATAAAGAGACAGAGAGTCAAAGAAAGAGAAACAGAGACAGAGATAGACACAGAGACAGACACAGAGGCAGAGACAGAAAAACAGAGATACATACAGAGAGAGACAGAGATAGGCACAGAGAGAGCCTTCATTCCTATCATTTTGATACAGATTACTAAAAATTGAAAGTTCTGCTAAGATCTGTTGCCAGTATAAGGTCCCACTTGCCAGAACCAGTCTACTAACTCACTTGCCTGACTTATGTTTCTTTCTACACAAAACCTATAGGTGACACTTTCCTAAGGGCACACGTTCCATAGCTCACATCTAGGACTGTGCAGGTAAGGAGCACAGAACTCTGAGGATGGCAGAGAAGCCGAGTGACATGCTTGGGTCCCACGGTGAGCTCTTGAGTTCCAAGTAGGTAGCTGGCTCTACATGTTTTCACTTCCCACTGCTGGGGCCACAAATGCACACAGCATGCCTGGCTTTTTAAAGGTGGGCTGTGGGATTCAAACTCAGATCTTCTTACACGCATTTCAACCAGGGGACGATCTCCTTAGTCTCATAATTTCATTCTTGATAGCAACCCGGCACCCCAGACTCGTTATCCTGTGCATGCTTAAGGGAAAACACACATGGCAGAGACAGACCTCTGCGCACAAGCACTAACTGTAGCATTAATTAACCATATGATCTGGATCACGGTGGGTGTTTACCAGTGTGCTTACTTTCCCCTGTTGTTCAAATAGAGATGGAGGCCATTCAACCTCACAAGGGTGAGTGGTGACTGAATTAGCGAGCACAGGCAAACTGTACACTGTCTGTTTGCCTTTGGAATTATCAGTTAGTTTACCCCATGTGTGGTGCCCAAGAGTAATTTTGTACTCCCCCAATCGAGCTGCAGTTCTATCACTGCCAGGGCTATGCTGTGCAACTCTTAGTAGTAGAGGCAACAACAGGAAAAGCAGGGTTTTGCTGGAGCAATCTGCAGGACCTTGTTCAGTATCACTACAGACCTAGGGTTCATTATCTCCCCTCCCCACTTCAAAGGCTGGAGGATAGAGGCGCAATACATAAGCAGTTTGCTCCAACATGCAGGCATCTGTATTCAACAACCAGGACTCAACACTGTGCCAAAGCTCCTTCTCTTTGACTGCTGAGAGGCTAATCTGATGTCTTTGTAGAGAAAACCATGACTCATGACAGGGAGTCCAAGAAGCCAAATGGGGCCTGAGGTGAGCATCTAGGACGCACTGTCCCCGAATAACTGAAGATGGAATAGGGAAAAAAGCTCTTGACCACTCTGACTGCAGCCATTGTTGGTCACACTGTTTGGTAGGATACACATTGGAGAGGGAACTGTCACAGTTCCTAGGAAGGACTTACGAATTCACAAAGTTGGAAGAACACTTATACCCTATTCCTTTCATTGATCTTCAGTCTATAAATAATTGTTTATAATTCTTTCTGGAGAATGAAACGTGTGCATTTGTGTGTTAGTTCACTTGCTGGAAACCATGTGGGTAGTGCAAATTGCTTTGATGTTGTGCTTGTCTGGCCTCGTCTTACCCTTCTGGGTTTCTAAACATGGACCATGTTGCCCAGCCCAAAAATTATCTCCGCTATGTTTCACTGTGAAAGAACTATGGTTTCAGCTGAAGAAGAGAACCACAACATTCCAAATGCACAGAGACTAACCAGGAGTCCTCAGTGGTAGGGCCTTATCTGTAGAAATCAGAGGGCCGAGAATCTGTCTCTTGGCAGCAGGAACTACTACACACTGATGCCTTATGGGAGGAAATCTGGGGTTGTCGTAGGACACGAGTTATACTCTATTAGAAGATCTAATTGGCTTTGCCCCTAATTACAGGATCCAAGATTTTTCAGTTTCTAATTAAGCCCGGATGTGAAATAACCTCTGAGTGGTCCACGGAGAATATTGATTAATGGCTAATGGCAAATGATATAGGATTCTAGCAGAATTAAAAACGTTATTTATCCTCAAATACTTAACCCCTCTGCTAATTTTATATCTTTCCTGCCAACTAACAAATCCTCAAAGTCTCCTTCTTTCTAATTACCACAGTAAGATTAGTGAAAGTGCCCACAGGAGGGGGAATCCTTCCCATATCCCTGTGCCTACCTGGTAACAAGGGCCCAGGGGAGAGTTGTGTGGCTACGTGGGCTTTTATAACAGCTATTCATTCATGTATCAAATTAGCACACAAAGTGCTGGGTCTCTGTGATGCACTTTCATTATTGTTGATTTTCCTCCCCCACTCCTCTCCTTCCCAACCTCACCCTCTCCTCACAACTCTCCATTCTCCTCTGGTCCTATGGATTCTGGTCATTTTCCTCCTCTTCTCTTTCCCTGAGGAACTTTCTTCACTCTCATAGCTCTGGTTCTAATTTTAGGATCTGTACACACACACACACACACACACACACACACACACACACACACACACACACACGCACACGCACACGCACATGCACATGCACTCGTTAAAATCTTGATCAACACACGAGGGAAAAAAGCAAGATACTGGAAGCATGGCCAGGCCTATTCACTCTCCTCTGATCTTACTGCGAGCAGTGTTTATTGGTCAAAGCAATTTAGGAAACCGTTAACAATAACTACTAAAGCTGAACATATACGTCTTATGGTCCAGAGGACACAGAAACAAACACTGACACCTGTCAAATAGCATGCATAGGAGGGGTCAAGACAACTATGCAGACAGCAGCTCTTGCAAGAAACAAAACAAAGATTCATAAAGAGTACAACAGGTAAACGGAGGTTGTTACAACCACTCACTGAAATCAAACAGAGTGACGAATAAGGTACCATTTTCTGTAACCATATGAGCAAATTGGAGACAGGAAGTAGTGCAAGCGAGGCTGACACAGTGCCGTAGAGCTCCCCCCAATATCATTTACATCAGGTCATGTGTGGGGGTCTCATGCTTTCACTCATATGTAGTCCAAAGTAAGGAAACTAATGTGCCAGAAACATTCCCAGTGCGTGGGGTCTGGAATATAGGTCAGCTTCAGAGGCCTAATTGCAGGTTTTCTCTGGTGTTTCGGTTGTCTCTCTAGGATGGGGAATTAGAAAAATGAATGGACCCTCTTAGTCTTAGCAGTTGGCTTGGGGAGAGGCTAATGTCCTGTGAAAATGGCACTTAGAGATGTGGGCCTTCCTACAGTTCTCCATTAGAGGGGTGTCTTGTGAATAATAACATGGAAGGCTGGTAGCTTGCCTTGGTAAGAGTGTTTCGTAGTCTTCGTAACACTGTCTCAAGAGACAGCAGTGAGCTCAACTGTGCCATGGCACATGTCATTTATCTGGTGGGACCTAGATGTAGAAAACCCTGTGTGCGTGTGTGTGTGTGTGTGTGTGTGTGTATGCATGTGCATTCATGTGTTTGTACATGCATGCATGTGCCCATATGTGTATATATAGATGCATGCATGTGTCCATATGTGTGTATGTAGATGCATGCATGTGTCCATATGTGTGTATGTAGATGCATGCACGTGTCCATATGTGTGTATGTAGATGCATGCATGTGTCCATATGTGTGTATGTAGATGCATGCACGTGTCCATATGTGTGTATGTAGATGCATGCATGTGTCCATGTGTGTATGTAGATGCATGCATGTGTCCATATGTGTGTATGTAGATGCATATTTCCATATGTGTGTATGTAGATGCATGCATGTGTCCATATGTGTGTATGTAGATGCATGCATGTCGTGTCCATGTGCTCATGAGTGCACACACACACACACAACACACACACGCATGCACATGTGCCCATGCACATGCAGACATGCAGATGGAAGCCAGAGGAGAATGTCATTTGTCCCACTGTTACACTCTGCCTTACGACCTGGAGATAGTATCTCTTGTTAATTCTGGAGCTAGGCTGGCAGCCAGCCCCAGTGCCCCTCCTGTTTCAATCCCTCCACAACTCTGGGGTGGGGGTGGGGGTATGTGTACATAGTCAAACCTGACTTGATTTTTCAAACATGTGTGCTGGGAGCTGATGCCTTCTTCTGATGTCTGAGGACAAACAAGTGGTACACACAGATACATGCAGGTAGAACACGCATCAAATATCTAAGAGCGGAAATCCCAGTGAAGCCTGTCTTCCTATACTAGTCCACTTACATTGGTGTGTTCTGCCCGGTGGTTTGACTGCATGTTCAGGGGCAAAAGCAGCTGTGAAGAAAGCATCAGCCTGCCTTATAGCAGCTCCTACCAACTTAGAATGTCACGGTACATGCTGTCCGCCCATTAAGCTCATAATATAGCTTGGCAAACACGGCACATGCTACATTTTATTTCCAGGGAAGGAAAACTCAAGCCCGACAAAGTGGGGTGCTAGCTCAAGGTCATGTGCCAGCAAGTCATAGTGAAACTTCGCTCTAGAAGGCTCTGTTGGCAAAGCTCATGTCCATTGCATCAGCAGTGCTTTCTGCCTTAATGATCAGCACACAGAGACACAGACTTCATTATGGCATCTGTATCAGTTACAGCATACATACCTGTCAAGACACTTATTCCTATCTGAGTCCCTGCCTGCCTGCCGTACAGCATCTGCTTCTCTAATGGCTTGGCAAAGCGTGCCCTCTTTTCAGGTTTCTCCCGGGAGGGAGCTTGTTGGCTTTAACAATCTGTTTACAGCTCAATTAGGGAAGTTGCTCTTAAATCTAACACCCATCTCACCTCTTCCTAAAATAAGTTCATTAGAATTTTTTGAGAGTTCTGTGTGTGTGTCTGAGATTTTGTCTTCCTCTGCCCTCATCCTTCGCTCTTCCTCCAGGAACTTAATCCCAGTGGAAGATCTCCAGCGTACCTTAAGCACAGGAGGAGAATCGACAATGGGAGAATGGGAGAATGGGAGAATGGGAGAATGGGAGAATGGGAGGATGGGAGGATGGGAGGATGGGAGAATGGGAGAATGGGAGAATGGGAGAATGGGAGAATGGGAGAATGGGAGAATGGGAGAAAATGGGAGAATGGGAGAATGGGAGAAAGAATGGGAGAATGGGAGAATTGGAGAATGGGAGCCATTGTGCTCAAGCAAATGTCCTCAAACCAGAGAGTTCTCATTTACTGATGGCTTAGGAAAGCAACTTCGGCATTTAGATGGCTATTTACTTACTCCCAGACAACTCTTTGGACCATTAGAAGAATGAGAAATAAATCCTTTAGTCTCTTTTTTGTAAATAAGTATTCTAAGGCTGACCTGGGGAAAAGGTAAAACCAGGGGGTAGATAAAAAGAGAAGGAGAGAGGGAGAGTGGGAGAGAGACAGGAGGAGGAGGAGGAGAGAAGGAAGAGGGGGGGAGGGGAGAGAGAGAGAGAGAGAGAGAGAGAGAGAGAGAGAAAGAGAGAGAGAGAAACTTCATTATTCACCAGTGAAGACAAATGGTTTGTAAAACAGGACTGTGCACAGGACTTAGCCAAAAGAGAAGACTCTCAATTTATAATACTTAACATGCTTCCAGGTGCATGTTCATGTGTGTCCATGTGCATGTGTGTAAAGGCCAAACATCAGCCACTGACATTATTTCTCAGGTGCTGTACCCCCTTTTTTGAAATAGGCTCTCTCACCAGAACTGGGAATTTGCCATGTAGGGTAGAGTGGCTGCCCAGTAAGCCTCAGGACCTGCCAGTCTCACCTGTTTGCCTGAGATTACACACATGTTCTTCCCCTTTTCACGTGTGTCCTGGAGAGTGTGCTCAGGCTCCCATTTCTGCATGGCAAATACTTTACTGGTTTAATTATGTCCCCAGTCCACTGCTTGCTTGTGGGATGAAGCCCCCTGGCCTTGGCATTGAGATTTAGAGATGCTTCATTTGCATATGGCAGGTTTCAAATGAGCTGGTGACAGTACCCCAAGGTACTGGTGACAGTACCCCAAGGTACTTGCCATGCTAAGTCCAGGTAGCGATTTGGGGTCTAGGTGCTGGTTCTTTTAGCACCCATGTTAATGAGTACTCAATGCTGTGCCTGAGTGTCCTACAAGAGATTCTGAACATGAATAGCCCATAGTGGGGTGACGGAGGCATTCTTCCATGTAGCCTGGGAACAGAGAGGACTTCATTATGAAAGAAACAGCAGGGTGTGGAAGAATGGGAGGTGTTGACAAACATGCTTTGATCATGCTTCTAACAGAAACCACAAAGGCGAGAGATTCATCCCATAGCAAGCACTGATTTGCACTGCAGCCAGAGTGATGTCTCTGGGCTATAAACTCAGTCCTGAAAATCTGAGACTCCATGGCTCAAATCTCAGCTCTGCTACTGATTCGAGCAAGTTACTGGAGCATTTTGTCTCAGTCCCCCAGTGTGTGGAATGCAAAGACTAAAAGCAGTTTGCTCCTTCGGGCTGATGTGCAGCAACTAAGTTAGCAGCCAGATGGGTGTGAGCCCAGCATATTCAGGTTGCATGTGTTCCTGCCTTGCTTTTGCTGCTGCTTTCGGGGGGAGCCTTGCATCTCCTGGTTTTACCACTCCCTCTTTGCATCTGTTGCAATCACACGCCGTTGGTGTCCTTGTAGTTGCATGAGTGTAGTTTTGGCCAATGACTTGCTGAAGAGCAAGTCCTGAGCTGAAGCCTTTCAAGGCCCGTGTAAGGGGCATTTCAATGCCTCTGATAGGGCAACCTACAATGCTGGAAAAGCATTAGTTGCTCAGTAAGTCTGCCAGCAAAGGTGATAAAGAGTCTTCCTGCTACCCCACAGTGGTCATATATGGATCCTAAGTGAACTCTTGCCTTTCTTGGCTTGGATATTAAGGAATCTTTGTTATGATAGGCTATCATGACTAATACTACACACCTCTGCCAGGTCCAGTGATGGCAAGGTGCACCTACCAACGTCACAAGGGCACCCTGGCATTGACTGGAAACACTCATTTTCCTACGTGTAAGAATGATATTGAAATCTAGAAAACAGAAGCCAGGGGTATTACTACACATGCCCCCGTGCACAGAACAGCCCTGACAGGAGAGAACTTCCATAGGTGTTCTGCTCCTCATCTTCTTCAGCCTTTTCTATGTCCCATTCCCTGTGATCAAAGTCTGTAGAATGTCTGTATCCACACAAGGATCCTGACTATTTCTCACTATGCTTCCTTACCCAGGATGCTGAGTGCTCTGTTAGACCCCATTAGCATCCTTTCATGGTGTTTGGTCCCTGTAAAGAATACCCCACCAGTCCCAAAGCTCAGAGACAGTTCTCCTGAAGAGGGATCACTCTGCAAACATCTCCCTTTGTTAAACGAGTGCATGTTTTCCTGTTGTCTTCTGGCAAAGCATCAGAAGAAGCCCCTCTGTATTTTTCATTGTGATCTTGAGGCTTGTAAGGCGAGGGGAATCTGATATAAGGCATAAGAGCGCCATTTGGGGCTAGGCTCCTGGGAGTGAATATCTGCAGGGAGACTGGCTCTAGAATTCTAATCATTCCTGCATAGCCTTTGGCTGGATATTGGAGGATTAAAAATGGCACACTCAAGATAACGTGCTTATTGGTCCCCTGACCAGAACAACCCAGCCTGTTCTCCCCCTCCTAAATCTTCAGCCTGTCTCCTATCTCTCTATCTTTTCACCTCCTGGAGATTGAATTTAGAAACTCATATATAGGCAAGTATACACTAGGCTTGACCTAAATTCCCAACCTTTTTTTTTTTTTTGAGTCAGAATTTTTCCACATTGTTCAGTTGGCTTCAGACTTCTGATGTTCCTACAGCTGTCTCTCAAGGGTTAGGCTTATAGGGGTGACACAGTATGCCTGCCTGTTTTCCCTATATGCATGTTAGATAGTAGAAAGGCTTGGTGAATGGGAGGTAGACACAGGGCAGACTCAGCTTGTCTTCTAGTTCTTTAAAATATGAATTGGTTTGTATTTTGGTCTCTTGTGAAAGACCTACGTTGAGAATTAGGAAGACAATAGTTGTTCACTAAACTGAAAGTATACTATTACTGAAAAATCAAGCCATTGCTTCTGGGGTCTTAGTCAGAGCTGAGGGGAACAATGTGGAGGAGTGAGAGACTAGTATGTAAAAGCCTGACAGAGAAGCCAGGGGTGGACGGTGACAAAGATTTCCAACACAACATCTGAGCCACCAAGGTGATGGCGGCTCGGCATCACTTGAGCTTCCAGATTTTGGCCATCCAAGTTTGTCATTGCGGTTTATCAATAATTTACATCCCACATGATTTTTGTTGTTGACGTAACATAAAATCTCAAATCTCAGAAGTCTCCTGGGCTACCTCCTTTTGCCTTTAAATCTCAGAAGTATTTGAGCATACACCCTCCTTCTACTGGGCACTTACTTTCTAAAGAAAATCAATTTCATTCTGACACAGAGTGATGTTTTCAGCATCATCTTATCTTAGAATCTACCTGTCTGATGTTCAGGTAAGAGAAGACAGATATGAGCAGCTGGGTCCCACTCACAGTGAGTTTGGGTCTTGTGGGAGAAGCTTGACAGTAAGTAAGTAAAATAACCACGTGTGGAGGCTTGAAATCCCCAGAGTTCTGGCTTTAAAGTGTGTGCTGTGGGGTGCTTCAGTGACAGTGCTGTAATGTTTAGGGAACTTCTCTTAGGGGTGGAGTCATGTAAATTAAGTTTTGTAAGATAAGGAAAGTATCAATGATGTGCATTAGAGGGGGAAGCCATTTAGAAAGAGCAAACAGTAAGCTCATTGTGCCTTTCTTAGATAGAATCTTATTCTAAACTTTCACATGGTCTTGTGAAGTAGACATCTGTGATCAGCAGTGTCTGGTATGGCCCCTATGAATATCTGCTCCCCTTGGTATTGTGCCCGGTGTAACCATTTCTGTCTGAGGAAAGTCTTGACCAATAGACTTGCTTCTTTTTTTCTTTTCTTTTCTTTTTATCTTTATTAACTTGAGTATTTCTTATTTACATTTCGACTGTTATTCCCTTTCCTGGTTTCCGGGCCAACATCCCCCTTCCCCCCCCTCTCCTTCTATATGGGTTTCCCCTCCCCATCCTCCCCCCATTACCACCCTCCCCCCAACAATCACGTTCACTGGGGGTTCAGTCTTGGCAGGACCAAGGGCTTCCCCTTCCACTGGTGCTCTTACTAGGATATTCATTGCTACCTATGGGGTCAGAGTCCAGGGTCAGTCCATGTATAGTCTTTGGGTAGTGGCTTAGTCCCTGGAAGCTCTGGTTGCTTGGCATTGTTGTTCATATGGGGTCTTGAGCCCCTTCAAGCTCTTCCAGTCCTTTCTCTGATTCCTTCAACTGGGGTCCTATTCTCAGTTCAGTGGTTTGCTGCTGGCATTCGCCTATGTATTTGCTGTATTCTGGCTGTGTCTCTCTGCACTTCTTTGCTTCATCCATCTTATCTAGTTTGGTGGCTGTATATGTATGGGCCACATGTGGGGCACGCTCTGAACGGGTGTTCCTTCTGCCTCTGTTCTAAACTTTGCCTCCCTATTCCCTGCCAAGGGTATTCTTGTTCCCCTTTTAAAGAAGGAGTGAAGCATTCACATTTTGATCATCCGTCTTGAGTTTCATTTGTTCTAGGCATCTAGGGTAATTCAAGCATTTGGGATAATAGCCACTTATCAATGAGTGCATACCATGTGTGTTTTTCTGTGATTGGGTTACCTCACTCAGGATGATATTTTCCAGTTCCATCCATTTGCCTATGAATTTCATAAAGTCATTATTTTTGATAGCTGAGTAATATTCCATTGTATTAGATTTGCTTCTTACAAACATGTACAGCAACATTTATGGTAGGGATAAACTCGCAGAAGAATGTGAGCTGTGGTTCACCAGAAGACTCTCTCACTGGAGCAAGCTGTCATGTTGGAGTCTCTCATGATGAACTGAAAGCCTCACCTCCATAATGCAGAAGGAGCTGAACCCTCCTCAAGGCACAGGTGAGCCTGAACACAAGTCCAGCCCTGGGTAAGAGAATACTGCCTCCCTTTATTACAGTGTGTGAAAGACACTGAGACAACAGCCCTTCTCAGCTGTGCCCACGCTCCTGACTCTCAGAAACATTGAGGAAGGACAAGTATATTTCAAACCAGTAAGCTTTGGCACAATGGGTTACATAAAATTAGATAATACAGCATTCATTCATTTATTCACAAACTCGTGTATTTAACAAACTGTCATTTTTCTACATGTCTGTGATAGTCTAGATGTTGTAGAAACAAATTTGTACTTCAAGGTCTCTTAATACTCCTTGACTAACAAAGGAGATGATGCCCGAGGGCCCAATTGACAGGTCACCTGGCCTTGGTACTTTTCCTGTAGTTTCAATGTGTAGTGGAGACAAGTAGAAACCAAATAGGTTTGCTCAAGCCAAGGAAGGTAAAAAATCAAAAAGAAAATGAAACAGTAAGAAGTAGTTATGCATGTATATGCGTGCGGTGTTCAAGGCCACAGGACACTTCATTCACTTATCTCTGCTCAGCTGTGATTGAGTATACCTGACTCCAGAATAAGAGTACCTTTGTCTACAGTACTCACCTACCTATCTAGAATCTAAAACAAAGCAGGTAAGAATGCATTCTTCATTGTACAACTAAGAAAAGATCACCAGTGGAAGGGGAAGCCCTTGGACCTGCTAAGACTGAACCCCCAGTGAAAGTGATTGTTGGGGGGAGGGCGGCAATGGGGGGAGGATGGGGAGTGGAGCACCCATAAAGAAGGGGAGGGGGAGGGGCTAGGGGGATGTTGGCCCGGAAACCGGGAAAGGGAATAACACTCGAAATGTAAATAAGAAATACTCAAGTTAAAAAAAAAAGAAAAGAAAAGCAATGGGTTAATCAGGTTTCTGTGGCAGAGATAAAAGCTACACTTCTAGTTAACTTTCAGAAACTTCAGGTTACTTTGTCTGAGTTACAGCTTTGTAGCTCACTGACAGGTGTGTAAGTCTCTATGAAAACAGAGATGCTGTGAGGGAAATTATCTTTAAGGAGGGAATCAAATTAGCCAAAAAAAAAAAAAAGAAAAAAAAACTGGTTCCACAGGAAAACAGCAAGGACAATGAGACCAGGTACACTGCACAATAAGAGGACATTTGCCTGAGAACAAGCCCAAGGACTTTATTTTGAATTTAATAATGTGTTAATTCACAGAAGAATGGATACAGAAAATGTGGTTCATTTACACAATGGAATACTACTCAGCTATTAAGAACAAGGACATCACTAGTTTTGCAGGCAAATGGATGGAACTAGAAAATATCATCCTGAGTGAGGTAACTCAGACCTGAAAGAACATACATGGTATGTACTCACTATCAAGTGGATATTAGTCAAAAAAGTACAGAATATCAGGGATACAATCCACAGAATTCAAGAAGGTTAACAAGCCAAAGGGCCCAAGTAAGGATGCCTCATTCCCACTTGGGAGGGAAAAGAAAGCAATCACAGGATGGGAGAGAAAGGAAGAGACCTGGGTGGGGAAGAGGGAGGGGAAGAGGGGACCATGATCAGGTATTGGGTGGTAGGAAGAGGATTGAAGCCCTGAGGGCCAGCAGAAAGAATGGAAATGGGTAACCTTGGGAGGTAAGAGGTATGTGTGAGGGGTGGGATGAGGGCTCTAGAATGTACCAGAGACATGGGAGGTGAGAGACTCTCAGGACTCAAAGGGAGGGACCTTAGATGAAATGTCCTACAGTGGGGAGAGGGAACTTGTAGAGCCCACCTCTAGTAGAAAGACAGAGCATCAAGTGAGGGATGGAGTTGCCATCCCACAGTCAAAACTCTGACCCATAATTGTTCCTGTCTGAAAGAATTACAGGGGCAAAATTGGAGAATGGTGTGGTCACAGAAAGGGACCTATCATGACTGCCTTCCAAGAGACCCAACAAGCAGCTGAGAGAGTCAGATGCAATATTTATACCCAACTAATAGAAGCTGGTGACCCCTGTGGTTAAAATAGGGGAAAGCTGGAAGAGGCTGAGAAGGACAACCTTAGAGCAAGACCAGCATCAACTAACCATCTCAACTAACCCGTATCTCCAGGGTCTCTCAGAGACTGTGCCACCAACCATGCAGGATACACCAACTGATAGGAGGCCCCCAACACATATTCAGCAGAGAATTGCCAGGTCTGGACTCAGTCAGAGAAGATGCACCTAACCCTCAAGAGACTGGAGGCCCCAGGGAGTGGGGAAGTCTGGTGGGATGGGTGGGGACATCCTCTTGGAGACCGGTGGGGAGGGATGAGATAGGGGATGTGGAACAGTCAGAGGGTGAACTGGGAGGGGAATAAAGTCTGGACTGTAAACAACAATTAAAGAATAAATTAAAGAGAGGAAAAATAATAATTTGTTAATCCTGCAAGTCTAGAAGAAGTCCAATCAAACTTGTGGATAAATTGTCCTATTTTAAAAGTGGTATTGGGGTTGGGGATTTAGCTCAGTGTTAGAGCGCTTGCCTAGGAAGTGCAAGGCCCTGGGTTCGGTCCCCAGCTCCGGGAAAAAAAAAAAAAAAAAGGTGCGCCACCACCGGCTATTAAAAGTGGTATTGGTTTAAGACTTTGTGCCTAGCTCTTGTGCTGTTTCTCCTGCATTTGTGTCACGTAGCACATTTAAAATGGAAGTTAAAAAGCCCTTAAAGATTTGTCTTTTCTCTTTAAAAATACTTTGTTGCATTAAAATTTTACTTTGTGAGTGAGTTTGTATGTGTGTGTGTATATGCTTGAGTAAATATGTCTCTCTCTCTGTGTGTGTGTGTGTGTGTGTGTGTGTGTGTGTGTGTGTCTGTGCATGTCACAGCAGGTAAAGGGAGCTCAGAGGACAACCTGTGGGTTCTCTCTCCTTCCAACATTAGGCACCAGAAGCAAGCTAGGTTGTCATCGGGTTCTCAGAGGAAGAGCTGACCAAGAAGAGCCATCTGACCAGCACAGCCTTTTCTCTTACTTCTTATCCCTTCTTTCCATTAATAAGGTGCACACATTCATTCCAAATGACATCTTATTTGTGCATATTGTACACATATAAATGAAATTGTAGCTATCCTTTTTGGTTTAGATGTTTTCTCTCAACAAAATGTCCATGGGATCCATCTCTTTTGTCGACTGTAGCTGTTAGGTTTCTTGTTTTGATGCGTCCTAGGGTTTACAGTATTATAACTGATCCATTTTGCTTGTGGTGAGTATTTAAGTATTCCAATATTTAGTTATTAGGGACAGAACTTCTACAAAGGAACATACACAAATATTTTAGTAGACAAATGTGGGCACTAGAGTAAAATCTACTTCACAGTAATGTAAAATAGTCATGTTACTTAACTCTAATTAGAAGTCCTTTTAGATGTTAGGCTATGTGACAAGAGTAAAGTAGTTAACATTATTGTCAAGAGAATGCACAATTAATTAAATGTAGTATGCATGCATATCTAATAACTACTAATGACATGTCCAGGTATGTTCCCCGAGGAAATTCTTGTACAGGTGCACAAGGAAACGTGTAACTATTTGTAATAGCACTTTTCTGCAGTTGCAAAGATAACGGGTATGTCTTCACTACATCAAGACAGGACAGTAAATGCACAGTGAGCTGTGTCTAGGAAAGTGAGCATATTTAGTTACATCAAGCAATATGAATGACTTCCTTCAGTGTAGGAACTCAAAGTGAAAGAAAAACTCTGTTCTGTATTATAGCCATGAAGATTTAAAGGAGTCTCAGCATGGCTATAGAACACTTAAAAGTACAGAGATGGCTAATGAATGGAGCACGCCAAGAGACACATAGGAGGGACAAACAGCCAAGCAGTAAGTATTGTGTTTGAGGGAGAAGGAAAGAAGTAGGCTTCAACTACAGCATGAGCATGTACCATCAGCCTGCAACCACAGGGCCCTGCTCACATCTTTACTTCCCCTTAAACTAAGCATGGTCCTTCCTTCCTTCCTTCCTTCCTTCCTTCCTTCCTTCCTTCCTTCCTCCCTCCCTCCCTCCCTCCCTCCCTCTCTCTCTCTCCTCCCTCCCTCCATGCCTTTCTCCCTTCCCATGTCTCATCCCTTCCCTTATTCTTTGCTTTCCTATCTTTTCCCTGTGTGTGTGGTTCTCAGGATTGAATTCAGGGTCAGACATGTGACAGACATGCACTCTATCACTGATCTTTGTCCCCAGCATGCCATGTATTTTCTTTCATCAAAAGCTGCTTCCCTTCTGCTAGAACTTTCCACCCTAGCATAGGAGTCAAACCCTAGAGACACCTTGCCCACATAATAACAAGTAGTACCATTTCCCTTTGTCCTCTTGCTTGACTACACCCTTCTCTACAGCCCTTCTCTCTCTTTACAGGACATGATACTTGTTGACTTTATTTTTTTCTTGTCTTGTGCATTGAGCAGCAATTTTGTGAGAGCAAGCATCGTGCATGGATAGATGCAGTTTTATAGCCATGTAGTGTACAGTCTACATACCTAATGTCCCTCTCATGTCTGGTCTCCATGAGGACTTCCTGGTTTCCTATAAGCAAGCCAGTATTTTAAGACAGGGAAGCCATGTATCCTTATCTCAAAATAATATCATAATGTGGAAAATGCCTCTCAGTGACAAAAAGGAAAGAATATGTTCTCTGAAGTACACTTGAGATGATACTAAGCAGTCTCTCCATTCTGACAGTTCCAGTGATGGGCCTTGTCTTTTATTAAAAAAAACCAAGTACTTCCCTAGTACTTCTCTGGGAACAACACTTCCTTATAGGGGCTGGAGGGCTGATGGCTCAGTGGGTAAGAACACTGGCTACTCCTACGGAGGAATTAAGTTTGTTCCTTCATACCCACATGGCAGCTCACAACAAACTAAAATCCAGTTCTAGGGAATCTATTGCCTTCTTCTGGCCTCCATGTATACCAGGTATGGTACATAGACACATGTGCTGGCAAAACACAAATATACATAAAATACAAAATAAAATAAAAAGGACCTCCTCATTTAAGAATTTCAACTTCTTTTCCTCAAGAGAAAACGGTGGCTGACAGATGGTAATTCTTTGCCATTTATAGGGTTGTTCCTCACCTTTTAGCATTTGTGTTGGAGCAATAAAAAGATTATTTTCTAAAATATTACTTGCTTACTAGCAGAAGTCGGTGAAATGAGTGGAGCATATATAGTTGGTCCCCTGTTACTACATGTTCTGTACCTATGGATTCAATCAACCACAGAATGGGAATACTAGAACAAAATATCTGCATTAAGTAAACCATTGTCTTTGGTATGATTTCCTAACAACACAGTCTAACAGCAGCTTAAAGAGCATTTATATGCCATGAGCTATCATAAGTGATATAAAGTATAATGAAATATATGTATGGGTTACATTTTAATACTATGCCATTTTTACATGAGAGGCTTGAGCATATGCATGGTTTTATAACTGCATAGTGTCCTGAAACCAGTGCCTTGGTGACAACTGTATACTAGGGGATGTTATCAACATTCATGGCCTGAGGAATTATGGCAGATTTCATAGTGGCAACCATTTTTTCTTCTGTTCCTAGCCATATACAGCTTTACAGATTTACACAGTCAAGAGAAGGAAACCTGCTTTTCTAATCTTTGGAGCTTGGCTATCTTTGTAATTTCCTATACCAACAGGACATGGTGGGGTGACACTGGGGCAGTTCTGAATGAGACCTCAGGAGGCTCTGAATGTGTCTACTCTTTCATTTAGGAATTTGTTCAGCGTCCAGGTGAAGAAATCCAGCATGTGGAGTCCCTACAGCAGAAGTCATGCTAGATCACACCATGGATGGATATGTGATCCCCAAATAGAGCAGAGTTCCCTCCAAACCCACAGCCAAAGAAAGATTTGCGAGTGCAGTAGTGACGAGAACCAGCTGGATCACTTGAAGATCCGTGAGTGTAGCTCACACTTTGTTTTGAGATGCTGGGCTATTGAGATTGGGTAATTATAAAGAGCTGGCTGACTAATAGGAACATATGTACAATAGCAAAAGCAAAAATATCCCTATAGAGGATAGGGTTTGCTGATAAGCTTTGCTGCTTGCCTCTGATAAATAGGGACTCCATTCTGGTCACATGTCAAGTTCTCTAATCTAAGCGGCTTTCATGCTCACTTGTGGATGATGAGGAAAGCCACCAATCTTCAACTCTCAAATCTTCAAATCCTGCAGCCTATGTTCTTTATTCCAAGTTCATAGAGAACGCCCTTTAACATTAACACAACAGCTATAACACGAGGAAGCAAAAACAAATATAGTTTACAGCTTGACACTCCAGGTTGAATACAGAGTAGTGAGGAAAATGAGCAATTCTTGGAAAAGGCAGTTACCACGGGGAAGAGAGGTCAATAATTAACAAGAACCCCATTACGGTTAGAGCTACACCTCGGCCTTCTGGTGCTCACAGCATAGACATATTTTATGCTTTTTATGTTCACTATTGTCACAATAATGATGGACAGTAAACTATCTGTAATTCAGTGGCTTATATAAACTTTTTATTATCATGTCCATGAGCTTTTAGTTGGCTAGGGCTCTGCTCATCTAGAGTACGGATGGCTACACAATTCAAGGTATGGGCTGGGTTGGCTTGGTTCTAGCCTGTAGGCTAAGTTACTTTAATTTTATATATCTTACATTGAGGCCCAAGCTAGAGGCAGAAATTATTAGAGTATGAGTTTTAGGAAAATCATCAAAGTATAGGAATTGGCACCAAGACATTTCAAGCCATTTGCTCCATAAGTCCACCGATAGCTCATTAACAAAGCAGAAGTGAGAATGAGCATGAAAGACAAGAAGTAGAGAGGTCTGTTCAAAAGCTCGTGAGCCATGGCTGGGTATTGAAACTTAATTCAGGTCAAGGAAAAAGCTGAGACCGATTATTCAACCAACCACACTATATTTATAGTACAATTTCTTCTATCTTTTGTATACCATTGGGCAGGAAAGATAACTAACATCTCACATAGTTTGTTTTCATTCAACTCAAACATTCTCCTCACCCATTCATTTCCTGACCAGCTCCTGCTCAGCGGGGCTCCACCAGCAACTAAACCATGTCATTTTCTGAGGTCTGCAAGACATGTAGCCTCCCACTGCCCCATTGCCACTGCATTAAATAAATATCTACTGCAGGCATAATTAACCAAAACACAGAATTGCTCTCAGCTTATTTAATGCAAAATTTTTTAGCAAAAGAAGAGCAAAAAACTCTCTCTTATCTTATGAAAAACCTAGGAAGACTCATAAATGCCTATCTTTCTGGTGTAAAGAAATATCATTAAACTTTCTTTGGAAAGGGTATCTCAATATTTTCAACCAGTTCAGCTAGAGAGGAAAACCATGCAATCTTGCTTTTAAATTCTAGCTTTGCTACATGGTTGATGACCTTGGACAAGTGATTCAACCCAATCCCTACCCCATTCTCTCTCTTTCTTCGTTCTCCCTCTCTCCTCTCTTCCTCTCTCCCTCTCTCCCTGCCTCCCTCTTTCTCTCTTTACTCTGACTCAAGCTCTAGCTTCTTTATTGAAATATTTTCCTTACAGGTGCTGGAGACAGGATCAATTGTAAAGATGACCTGCTGCTCTTGTAGAGGACCTGGTTGGTTCCCAGTACCCACATCAAACAGCTCACCACTCCAGCTCTAAGAGATATGATTACTTCTTCTGAGCTTCTGTAGATATTGCATATTCATGGGGCACGTATAGAGAAGCAGGAACACATGTAAACAAATGAATACACACACACATTCACAGAGTAAATGCTAAATATTTGGCAGTTATTACTGTTCAATCTGGAGGTAGGGAAGCAGGCAGATCACAAAGCCTCTACTGACTGAATGCTTCCACACATTGAATGACTAATATAGAATTAATCACCCTCTAGAAAATAAATAAATAAATAAATAAATAAATAATAAAAATAATTTTATTCAGAGTTACAAAAGGGTTTAAAGAAAAAGGCTAAACCAGAAAGTTCTATCAGTATATTAGATTATTTGACTAAGCTTCTAAAAATCTCAGGAGGCAAAAATGACTGTAGGGAGTCTAGGCTGAATGAGACATATCAGAAGGCAGATGACTCGTCTTAATTTGCAGGACTGTGTGTGTGTGGGGGGGTTGGTTATGTAAGAGTCATCATCATTTTGAAAAACACATATAAAGTAGGAAAACATTGCTATGTCTTTTCTGAAGCTACATTTCCTTAACACCTCTGATTACAGTTCTGTTCTTCTGTGCTTGAGAAGGGACTGAGGAAGCCAGCACACTTCGGGTTCCATTTTGGAGACAGAGAAGAGAGTGATGGGATGTCTGTGGCAGTCTGGAAGGCTGCAGGGAAAACACTCAGTTTCTTGCTGATTGCAGGCAGGATACCTACTGACTTCCAAATTCAATATTCTACTGCTATTAGTGTCTTGGAAACAGCAGGTACAATGACAATATTTGAATGTGTATTCTAGGAGCAATCAAGGCGAAATATGAAAAATCACAGTGAGCCCTTGGAAATTAGATATTACTCTCAGTCTCCACATCTGCAGTGTCTTGAACTTTGTCCCCACAAATTGAGTACAATTTCCTCATATGCTGCATCTTAAGCTCTTTAAGTTCTTTTGGTCAAAACTAAAGCACATGTGATAAACAAACTCATTTAATGCTCTGAAGTCCATCCCACAGCCATCAACTGCTAGAGGCAGTGCACGGTTGCAGAAAGACAACATTTAATTTTTGTCTCTCTTTGATCAACCAGGTAATGAGAGAGGCAGGTTAAATGTGACCAGAGGGAAAGTACATTCCTAGAACACTGTGGCCCTTTGGTTGATATCATGCTATAAAACCATGCTGGCAGGTGGATTGATGTCACATATCAACTGGTCTTGCAACGGTTTGAATTAGAACTTGTCCCGTACAGTCTCATGTATTTGAATACTTGGTCCCTATTAGGTAGGATTGTTGGGGGGGGGTATGGATTGCTGAAGGAAGTGAATCACTGAGGGCAGGTTTTGAGGGTTCATAGCCTCACCCCACTTCCATTTTATTCTCTGCTTTATGCGTTGAGGATATGATCTCTCAAGTTTCTGGTTCTGTTGCCATGCCTTCCTGCCATGATGAATGCTTACCTCTCTGGATCTGTAAGCCAAGATAAACTCTTTCTTTTATTAGTTGCTTGTTGATATGGGATTTTATCCCTGTATCAGAAAAACAACTGATATGGGGCATGTTTAACTTTTCTGTCACTGTGATAAAATATCTTGACAAATGCAATTTAAAGTGGAAAGCTTCATGCTGACCGACAGTCTGAGGTTTATCATGGTAGGGAAGCAAGGGCATCAGGGGCCTGGACTAACTTGTCCCATTTCATTCTCAGCCAGGGAGAAGAGAGAGAAATGATGCTTATTTTATTTTATTTTCTCCTTGTCATACAATCTAGTATCCTAAACAAAAGAATAGTGCTACCCACAGTGGGCAGACATTTTTACCTCTGTTAACCTAAGGAAGAGAGTCTCTCAGAGGCCTTCCAGAGGCTTCATTCCCAGGGGACTCTATATTTCATGAGGTTGGCAACTGAGATTGACCGTCCCAGATCTTGTCCATTATTGTCCTTTGCGTGACCAGGAAGAAGGGAGCAAACGAACACCCTGTGTCACACAGATGTTGAAGCACACCAGGGCTTCTGTACTTAGGAGTCCATTGGAAATAACTGAGCATTTACTTGAGTTGGGCATTGGCTCCATAGTCAGATGTTGGCTACATAGTGATGAATGTAAAACGTGTGGCTCTTGATCTCAAATCATCTAGAGCATGTCTTGGGTTCTCAAAGTATGAGTCATGACGCCACGTAAAAGGACTTGTGGCTGAATGTAGGGAGCAGTAGAAAAAAGCTTAACAAGAATAAAAGGTCCTGAATACAGAAAGCCAAAAAGTGAATTAAAAATGAATGTATGACCATCCAATGGGTTTATTGTAGCACCTGCCCATTGTATCATGCATCTTACTTTTAGCCTTCATTCTTAATATTTAACATGTCAACTTTGGGCCAAACACACCATCATGCTATAAAGTGCTAACGAATGCTGCCTGAGACACCTTGGCTCTAGTTCAGAACTGATGTAAGTCACAAACTACAGTGCTTTCACATACAGAGTTTCCTGATCTCTATAGGAACATCTCAGTTTAATTACAGAAAACAGAGCTCGCATGCTCTTTGTTTGCCATCCCTCCTCTTTGGTTCTTAGCATGTTAACATGTTTGCTTTTCAAAACCAGTCTGTGTCTGTCTTGAGTTTCCCAAAACCTATTAAGTAAATTTGCCTGTGGGCAGGACAGAACTCCTAGCTCTCTGAAATGGCCCCAAACACATTTCAGACATTTTTATGCATATTTATGCAAAGCAGTGTTCTCAGCACTGGTGATTATAAATCAAAATATTGATCAGTTCTGATAAATGTTGGTGATGTTTTGTCTAGGAGTAACAAGTATCGAGCCAAGATTTAATTTTTTTGGGGGGGTAAAAATAATCATGCCTATCCCCTTAGCCTGCAATTTTCATTCATCAATAGTAAGTGGTAAAATGCTATGCTTATCAGAGGATTGTTCTAGAATAAATTTCTTCATGATTAATCTTCTGTACATGTTTGAATTGTGTACCTCTTTTTACAAAGCTGTCTACTTGGGGTTGCATAATAATGTCTTCAGAGGAAGGGAAGGAACAGACACACATAAACAAATGAGAGTATGGTGCCAGAAGGTATTGAAGTGCTCAGAAGGGCTCTGTTTATCAGGCTGGTCAGTGAGAGTTTGCTTTAAATTGCACACCAACGAGGAGGAACGAACTAGTCCCAGGAATAACACATACCAACCTTAGGATGACCCAGAATGACAAATGCCTTGCGATAATCCCTCCTACCACCACAGATAGACCTACTAACTTGCTTCTAATCAATGTTCCATGGCAAGAATGAAACATTTTTTTTCAGATATCAAAGTCTTAATCACTTGAATTTAAAGGCGATTGACCTTGGTGACTGACTTAATCCCCTTTAAAAGATGTTTGAAACCCAGGGGTTAGGAACAGCTGAGCATCTCTCTATTGATCATTCTGAGTATAGCCTCAAGGACACGAGTCCTGCTGGCAATGTGAAAGAGCTCAGAGGTGGATTACTTCCTGCTGAGCCTCCAGATGAGAAAATCCATCTGATGCCTTCATTCTGGTCTTGTGAGACCCTATACAGAGAATCCGACGAGAGGTGCCTGGATTTCTGACGTAGAAAAAAAAATCTGACTTTTAATAATGGATAATAACAAATGAGTATTCTTTGAACCTGCTAAATATGTGGGCATTTTTATGCACCAACATAGCACAAACATAAAATTCAGGCACAATGACACGTATAAAGTTATGAGGATGGGTGGGGTGGGCATAGAAGGCTATATGGAGTTATGCCATGGTTCATCCTGGGGCAATGTAAGAATCTGTGTATTGTCCCCAGACCACTACACATGATGCTAAGATCACATCAGATGCTTTAAAATCTGCTGAGAGAATGCATAAGTAATGGAGGTATGTTTCTAAAGGGCATTACTGGATGACCATTACAACTGTCGATATTCCACAATTTCAGAATATCCCAATGGTTATTTATTGTAAGACCATTATATACAAAGAACTTTATTGTTGTTACAGGGCTAAAAGTAGTGGTTAAGAAACAGAATCAGCACTAAGAAACAAATTTTCAGCCAATACAACTTTAGGGAACTTGTGACCCAGGAAAAAGCTACGCTGTTATGTGGAGATTAAGGGCTTTGTAATGAGGTATGATACAACCCTGCAATCTGGGTCACAGCTGAAAGCCTGGTAACTGAGGTTTCTCTTCAGAGTCTAATAAACTATGTGAAAAGCTGCCAAGTGTTAATCAAGTCCATGGCAGACAGTAATAAGACAAACTACATCATCAAAGGCATGATGGTTTGATGGAAAGGGAGAGAAACGTTAAGAGTTAGAATTCTATACTGATGAAGAACTCGGTATTAGAAATGTAAAGGTAGCTACAGATTTCTCTATTAGAATTCTATTGTAAACCCAGTATTAGCAATATAAAGGTATCTATAGATTGTTTTAAAATTCTTTAGTGGACTCAGTATTAGACATGTAAAGGTATCTATAGATTGCCTCTATCCAAGTCTTCCAGATTTATCCAAAAACTTTCTAGAAATTTACAGATGACCAATGTCACCTCTTGACAGTGGGGGGGGGGGCATGGATGTTATTGTCACTGTCCACTGGGCACAGATCATGACTCTGGAGAAGATCAAAGACACGCTGCTGCTGAAGGCCCCTGTCAGCATATCATCAGTGTGGCATTATTCAAGTATCAGAATTAAAGCCAACGGAAACATCTCTCCTTACTCATCCATATCGCTTCAACATTAGCTGACATATTCTTAACTCCATGGTGGGGGGGGAGAGAGAAAGAGAGAGAGAGAGAGAGAGAGAGAGAGAGAGAGAGAGAGAGAGAGAGAGAGAGGAAGAGCGAGAGTGAGAGAGAGTGAGAGAGAGGAAGAGCGAGAGAGAGAGGGGGAGAGGGAAAGAGAGAGAGAGAGAGAGAAAGAGAGAAGATGTACATATGCATGTGTACGAGTATTTGAGGTGTGTGTGTGTGTGTGTGTGTGTGTGTGTGTGTGTGTGTATCCATATGGCTGTAGGAGGTCAACTTTGGTGTCTTTCCTCAAGTGCTACCTGCCGTGTTGTTTGAGACAAGGTCTCTCATTGGGATTTGGGACACTTAGGTTAGATTGGTCTGCCAGTGAGTTCCAGGGGTCCTTTTGTCTCTACCTGCCCACTGCACGGGTCATAATTGCATACCTGATGTGTGATTCATTTGCATGCTTCTGTAGGATGCACCGTACTGATGGAACCATCTTCCCAGACTCTGCAATGTGCTTTCAAGAGAAACGTTCACGCACTCTAGAGGGATGTAATTCAGGGTAACTTGTGATGTTAAACTCAAGTGTAGGCAGCAGCAAGTGATTGCTCAACTGGGCACGACATTGACAACAAATGAGAGGCAGGGGAGAGTAGGTGTATTTTCACAATACTTTTAGTACTGTGTCATTATGACCAGCAGCAGCCTTGGATTTCATGAAGAGGGGGAGTGGGATGGTCTTCTACTCATTTAATACATGGAACAATGGGTCTCAGAGGGATCACCTTGCATTTGCCAGTTAGCCCTGGAATTCAACTCAAATAATCAGATGACTGTTTTCCTAGTACTCTGAAACTGGAAACAATGCTGACAATATAATGGGTTGCCAATGGAATTATAAGGGATATTAGGTGGGCTATGAGCAATTTTTTCTGATGTCAATCCACACATTCTCAAACAAAAATGTACCCCTTAGACACTTCATACACAGATTATTTTGAAGGCTCCTTGCTTTCTTTGTGTGTTTTGAGAGACAACACATGTTACAACAGTCAACTGATTCAGAACTGATATGGTTGTTCTTTCTTTATAAATTCCTCCTCTCCTTTGAGAGAAGAATGGCAGTCACTGGCTGCTTCTTAGAAAGGGACATCACTCAAACTTGCAGAAAACAGCTCCCCCAAATAGATTAGAGCTTCCGGCCTCTAGGATGTGTTATGCATAAGAAGAAAATGCTATGTATAGTTTGCGCTTTGCAAGCATGTAGGTGTTATTTGTCTTGTAAGAGCACAAAGGCATAGAAAATGTTAAACTAAACAATAAAAATGTCAGTAGGTCAGGATGAAAGCAACGTGATTATGTGTCCATATCCTCATTCTTGTGCTTTGGCACAAAGTGGAGTATATTCTGAGAGGGATTTGAATCTCTCATCTGTGACTTCTAGTAACAGGGCTTGGCAGAGTCCAGCATCCTCTCTTGCCTGTCTATATGCACTCTAGCAGGCAGCTGGAGGGAAGGGTATATGCTCTCTCTTCTTTGTGGTCACCTTAGGTACACATTAGATGAAAGCTGCTCTGGTCAGTGTGGCTTTATTTTAGGGGTGGCATTAGAGATAGGCCCCAACTCTTGATATGTCAAAGCACTGGCTGTTTTGGCTGATCTTGTGCATCCTCAGATCGGTGAATGTCCTAAGAAGGCATAGTGATCACGGGTTTCTGTTTTAGCAGCTGTGTTTCACTTTAATGTGTGTATTAAAACAAAACAGAGAAGAGCCCTAGTATGACAAGGTTAGGATTTCACAAGTATTACTCCTTAGGGAAAATATTGCTAAGAGGCAAGTGAATCTGAGTAGATTATGGTAAGACATCAAATTATCATACCAGGAAACCTTGTATGTGGCAATGGCAGAAAGATATAATGTTAATAGCAAGAAACTAGAAAGTGGTTCAGATGGTCATTTTCTCTCCTCTGTATTTTCACTATTTATTTGCTGGGAATTCTTGCTATTTGTTTGATCTATAAAATAAATATAAACTTAGGACAAAAAGTTTAGAAGCATAGAAAAGCTCAAATGGAAAAATGGAAAAACCAAGCCCAATGCTTCCTTTTAAAGATAAGGATCAACAACTCATTTCTTCTTTCTGCCATTTTCATCATAGCACCAGCTAATGAAAACTTTTACAATGGGATGTGTCCTTTAACTATTACTGGATAAAGTGCACATCTTCACAATCAACATTTAGCTCATAATTTCAAATTACCATGGGAAGGGTCACAAATCCCCAAGGCCTCAAAGCTAGTGAGAGTCCAGAAGAGAGTTTTCCTTAGTCCCTGTGAGTTTGAACAAGGGTCACTCTTGGCTAATCTATTAGTGTCTCTGTTCAAATTGCTACAGGGCCTGGAATTGATCCAGGGTAACTAGAGCAAGGTTGAGGGACTTTGACAGCTCCTGGGAAGAATGGACAGCATTACCAGAAAGGGATGTCCTTGTTTGACATTCAAGGTCCTAGGCTGGCCCCAGGTTGAATCTCGAGGGACGCAGCCAGAAGGTGTATCATAAATGAGAACTCAAGTGTCACACACAAAATAGCTCAAAGCCTCGTAAAGTAAACTCAATGAATATTTGTTGAGTGAATGAATAGCACTAGATTGGTAAGTAGGAAATCACAATCCCCCAATAACTTGCTGTCTAAAGCTCCATCCAGGAAAATTGAGGTCTATTTGGGGGTGGGACCAAGTAGAACCCAAGGCCCATCTCTAATTCTGATGCTCTCAGAGATTCATGGTATGAGAGAATCAGACCGTGATTCAACACAAACTCGAACAGGATTTCTTTGTCAATCACTCTGGAAACTGAGCCTTCGAGTTTCGCTCTGTTCTTAGCTAGAGACATAGGAATGCCTTACCCTGCACACATTATCCACTTAAAGACAGAACTGTCTTTGTCATAAAGTCATGCTGTTGACTGTTTGCTGTTTTTAATACAGCAAGGTCACGCCATGCTCACAGGGCCTACTCACCCCTCAGCCACAATGAGGCCAGGTCTAGAGTTCATGAGCCCACTTAAGGGCTCACATAAATGTTTCCGTGTCTTTTAACATTTGATAAAAACACAATTACAATCTAGTGTTCAAAACTGTCAATCTTTCATCAGCACATTTATAAAATAATTTTTAATGTCTTCCCAACAAGAAGTGGCCTGTGAAAGTCATAATGGGCTCCATAAAGTCCATATCTCTAAAGGACTAAAGAAGAGGCACTTACCTGACACGCATTATATAGGAGTTGATGTTCAAATTTCTTGATCCCAAGAATGTTCTGGAACATCTCATAGAGCTGTTCCTTGCTCAGAATCAACTCAGAAGCTGCACTGGCTGTCATCCGGGCTTGCTGCTTCCTGGGGTCCTCCTCACCACGGTAGATGGCGTCAAACTTAGCCATCCAGGAGCTTAGCACAGTCTCCTTGCTGAGGCCATCAATCTCAGGTAGGCTGCGTACCCTCTTCTCGATGTGTTTCTTGAAGACCTCCCGAGAGTCGTTGGCTGAGCAGCCCCCACTCTGTACCATGCGGGCCACACGGTCACTCTTGAGAAACACCTGAGGAAGGGATGGCCAAGAAAGATGGGGTTAGCTATGGAGGTGCCACTCTCCTGGACAGCATCCTTCATATGTACCATGGAGTGTGACAGAGTGGGTAACTTTCCCCTTACTGGTCCGTGCTGTGTGATTCTAGACAGGCCCCTTTCATTCACCCTTCAGTGCCCAAATCTTAAATCAAGAATAAAAATAGTACAGTAGCTCCATTACTTGAGGGGGTGTGTCTCAAGACCCCCACTGAGTGCCTGAAATCACACGGATTAGCGTCTATTACTTGCACTGTGGTACTTATTCTGCTTGAAGACTTTCCAGTAAGAACCCAATTACAGCGGTGCATTCTAATAAGAGCTATTTAAAGTGTGTGAATTGCTTAACTCTGGAATTTTTCATTTAATACCTTCAGTCTAAATAAAACTGTGAAAAGTCAAGACTACAGGCGAAAGGAGAACTACTGAGCTTACAAAATGGCCCCAGGGATTGATCTTGTGAAAGGCACAGAAAGAGCATAGGCTATAGTTAGACTGGCTGAATTTTCCTCTTCTTCTGTGGCCCAGTAGCTGTATAAACTACGGTAAATGAACCTCTTTGAAATGTTAGTTTTCCTGCCTATAAAATAGGGTAATACTTAATTCTATACAGGTTGTTTTAATTAAGTGAGTCATTTGAAAAGAGCTCTTACAAAGGTCCCTGGATCCCTAAATGCCTCCTGGGTTGTTATTATTGTCATTAAGTATCTAGCATACAGCACTTAAATGTCAACCACTACAGGCATCGCATTTATTCTCTAAAGGATACTAATCATGACTGAAATTTAGTATCAGGAAAATATGTGCTAGTTTTCTGTCTCCTTGACTGACATGCAATTCTACATGTGCAAGACGTGTATCTATGCTCCTCGCAGTCTATCCAGTCTCTAGACAGCATGTGATATCTGTAAGTGATCAGGAATAATGTAGCTGTTAGGTTCTGTCTACAATGAAAGGCGTGTACAACATTTTGTCATTGCAACATGATCCTGTCATCTACAAAAGCACAAGAACAGTACAGTCAAAAAAAAAAGACCCCAAAAGTTCTAGTTTTCAGTAAGCTTATTATTCGGCATCGGGCTGCCTTCATAGTTGTCCTCATTCACACAGGACCTATGGGCCACATGTTGGTAGATGGGAAATCAAGATTTTCAGAGAGGGGTAGGGAATTGTCCCTCATAACTATCACTGCCTTATTATAGTGTCTAGTCACAGACAAATGTGGACAAAGAGAATGAGGAAGGGTAGGGAAGAGAAAGAAAGTCCATAGACCCATAAGTGTGTACATGGTGTGTGTATGTGGTATATGTACACAGGTATGTATGACTCTGGTGCAGACTCAGAACCCAGGGAAGACTTGTCTTGCTTGATAGCTTCCACCATGTTTTTTGAGACAGGCAGAGACTGTTGCTTAACCCAGAGTTACGCTGGCAGGCAGCAAGCCCCAGGATTGCTGTTGTCTCTGTGTTCCTATAGTGAGGAAGCTACAGATGCATACACAGCTAACACTTAGCTTTCCACATGGAATCTGAGGATTTGAACTCAGGTCCTCATGCTTGTGCAGCAAGCACATTTACCTTTTAATCCATCTCCTCAGCATTCGCATGGCCTTTTAACTCCACTCCAATTCCTCCTCCCCTTTGGGTTCTTCTGCCAAGCAGAGGACCTTCCAGCTTTCCTGCCTGAGCCCTTGGAGGTCATCACTTACTAAGGACAGTTTTCTCTTGCTCCACTGTCCACACCTCGAAGCTCACATAAGCTCGCACACAGTGAGTGTAATTCAAGGTGCTGGTACTAACGCTTTGTATTCAGAGAGAGGGAAAAACCTGACACTTTGGAGCTGTGTCCTGGCCATGCTCCAAAACGTGTCTAAAGGTCCTCCAGAGGCCAATCAAATACTCATCCCCCTGCCAGCAGCCAGCATTTGCCTTACAAGCTCTGAAAGGCTATATTGCCTGGTGCCTTGGTGGAAAGCAGGTGGCCTTGTGCATCCTGACAAAGTCATACTGGGTGGAAATCATGTTCCCAACATGGCCTCCATTTACTGTTCGTTTAATGAAGTGATTTAGAAAAGAGGCTTGAGGGTTTGTCTTTCTGGGTGAAGACCATGGCATGTTCTGATGGCCTGGAACCTACAGCTCAGCTAGATGTGAGAGTTAATTCTTAAGTCAACTAGAGGAAACATATCAAACACTCTTTAGGTCGGACGCAAGCTTCAAGATCTAGAGTTCATTTAGGAGCCTGCACTGCTTAATGATGGTGTGCTCAACCCGACGGATTAAGAACCTCACATCTAGGCCAAGGTCTCAAAGAATAGGGAGCTGGTGAGTTGGCTCAGTCAGTGAAGCACGTGATACATAAGCATGAGGACTTGAGTTTGACCCCTAGTAGTCATGCAAAAAAACTGGGTGTGGTGATGTGCATCATGAAGACAGGAGGAGCCCTAAAGCTCACTGGCCAGTCAGCCTGGCCAAATGTCCAAGTTCTGAGAGATGGTGTTTCTAAATATAAGTTGAAGAGATATTGAGGATGACACCTGAGGTCAGTGTCAATGTCTAACTTACACACTGTGTATGTGTGTATGCTGTATGTGTGTATGTATGTATGTACATATGTGCATGTGAGTATGTAGGTATATATTTATATGTATGTGTGTGTATGTATGTGTGTGTTTGTGTGTATGTATGTATATGTATGTGAGTATGTGGGTATATGTTTGTATGTATGTGTGTATATGTGTATCTCTATGTCTGTGTATATATGTGTGTGTATGTGTGAGTATGTGTGGATGTAAGTATGTATGTATGTGTGTGTTTGTGTGTGTATATGTATGTGTGTGTATGTATTGTGTGTGTGAGTGTGTGGATGTATGGATGTATGTATGTGTATATGTGTGTGTGAGAGTGTGTACATGTGTGTATGTGAGTGTATGTGTGTATGCATGTGTGTATATGTGTATATATTTATATGTATGTGTGAGTGTGTGACTGTGTGTATGTATGTATATATGTGTGTTCACATTTACCTGTGTGCATGTAGACTCATAAGTGTTACAGATAGAGGTCAGAAGACAAACTTAGGTGTTTGTCCTTGCCTTCTACCTTGTTTGAAACAGGGTCTCTTGTTCACTTCTGCCTACTCCAGGCTAGCTGACCTATGGGTTTCTCCTTTTCTCATCTGCCATCTTGGCCTAGAAGTACTGTGATTACGGACATATGCTTCTGTGTACCTCTTTACCTACGTGGGTTCTGAGGATCCAAACTTATATACTTACACTTGTATTGTGAGTGATTTTGTCAACTGAGCCATCTCCCAAAGCTTCCTTGCTTTGTTTGTGTCTAACCTAGTGTCTGGCACATAGCTGATGCCCAGTGCATACTTTTTGTAGTGCACTGGTAAGAACAGTGCAGATGTTTCTAGCAGAAACCTTGCTGATTAACCAGATAACATTAGGGTGAGATGGGAAAACAGGAGTCAAAAGACACATATGTGGGCCTCCAAACAAGTTAGGACAAAGATTCTATAGAACCCATATTCATGACCAACACATTCTAGACATGACAACTCTCCCGGTCCCTTTCTTGAACAGAGTAGTCACTTAGTATGTGCTAAGTGCATTGTGTTGACTTCAGAAGTCACTTAGCCATTTGGACCTCATTGTCTTTCACCAACACATCCAGCTTTCCATCTTTGATGAGGATAGAGCTGAGGAGACTTTGAAACAAAAAGTTAGTTCAGAGAAGTCTCATGTGACTTCAGCTACTGCAGGAGTGGCCATGAGTACATCAACATGGACCAGGAAACTAAGGACTGAGGGAATGGGGAGAAACAGAGTGTCAGAGGAGGCAAGTCAGCCAGAGACACAGGACACTAGCCAGAAACTAATTTCCCTGGCTTACTAGTGTGGTAAAAGACAAGTGAGGTCTGAGCTGGTGTCAGCTTGTGTGAACACAGTTGATCTCTTTATATTCTTTGTGTTTGTTTTCCTTTCTTAGAGGCTGCGACATGAGACTTCAATCTTGGGAATAGTTCTATTCACGGCATTCATAACCCTTTCCTAGTCTTCTGAAATCTCCTAGACAAGTCCAAATGTGAGGTGAAAGATATGTTGATACACAAGGTCCATTCATTAGCTAAGGACTTGCCAGGTTGTTTGACAAATGAACACATTCATACCTAACAGATATGCACATACAGGGAGGTGGGTTTAGCTGCTACTTTCTTGCTGCCAGACTGAGACTAGGGCAGATCTTTACCTGCCTTGAAAAGTAAATTATCTTGGCCAAGGAGATGCCCTAGTAGGTAAAGGAATTCATCCCTCAAGCCTGGTGACTGGAATGCAATCCTTTGAAGTTACATAAAAATCTATAGCAAAAGCAATAGGAGACACCTTGTCTCAAAAAATAAGGTGGAGAGAGAGAACAGGCTCTTTGTGTGTTGTTCTCTGACCTCTATACGTATGCTGTAGCATGAGTTAATAAGACTCTCTCTCTCTCTCTCTCTCTCTCTCTCTCTCTCTCTCTCGCCCTCTCTCTCTCGCTCTCTCTCTCTCACACACACACTATTTTTTTCACAAACTGAAGTATCCCAACATGAAACATGAATAAGGATAAAGCTTGATATTAAGAGGATGAAATGAAGCTACCATATGCACACATGCATATGCAGAGGGGGTACTTTTATAGATGAAGAAGTTGTAGACTCAAACATATGGGACATTTATCTAAAAAATCCTGGGATCCTGATGGTGACTTGATGCCTGGCCTAAAGACCAGGTGGATGTGAAAGGACACTGGATTACATCTGAGAGACTCTGATGAAGCCCTGGAACCTCATAGCCCTAACTCAAGCGACTAAAGGAATAATCTGCAGTCTGATGACTTCCCCTGGCAATTAGGGCCACTAGGAAGGAACAAAATAAACCTATGTACTTTTCACAGTCATTGGAGCACTTGGCCTCCTTCTGTTCTTCCTTCCCCTTCCCCCTTGCTGGTTTGGCTCAGACTGAGGTGGATGGGCACACAAGTGGGTAAAGAACACTGCTTCTCAGACTATTTTTCTTTAAGAGCTCTTTACCATGGTAATAGGTAGTATGTAAACAATTTATCTCCTAGCAACACAGTGGTAATGGTTATGGCTGATTTATCTACTGTAGTACTCTCAGAATCTTTGAGGACAAGATTCATTATTCTTTAAAATATAATATTGCTATTGGTAGGTTGAACTGGGAAGAAATGGTACAGTGGGGTGGAGGAGGGTGTTTGTGTATGTGTGTATGGGTCTGTGTGTGTGTGTGTGTGTGTGCATGCTAGTACACACACACACACACACACACACACACACACACACACACACAGAGGTGTGTACTTGCAAACACCAGAGAGAGATGGAAAGGAAGAAAGGAAGAGAGAGGGGGAGGGGAGGGAGGGAAAAAGAGAGCAGAAGAGAAAAAATAGAAGAAAGGGGAGGTGGGAGATAGGGAGGGAGAGAATGAGAATGAAATAGAAAAAATAAGCTTGTTGGTTGGTGGTTTCCTCTGCTAAGAAGAGAGCCACACAGATTGGACCAAATGACAATAACAACTCCCAATTTCCCTCTGGGAAACCCCTACACTTTGCTACAATGCTTGAAATAGCCTGAGCCTAAACACAGGCTACAGAGGTAGTCCTGGTCTTGAGCTTTGTAGTCAGGCTAGTTCAACCCCAAAAAGTCCCTGAGCTTTTGCAATTCTAGGCAAAGAAGTGTGTTCCCTTTGGTTTGCTAACCTGTTGGGACATGCTTGCATCCCCTATATGCAGAGAAGGAGGGACGGCTCCTGCAGAGATATGGAGGGAGGGTGCAAACTATTGACATTCTATTGATATACTATCGGCATCTCCAAATGCAACCATGCCTAAGGCTAGCCCTAACCTTGAAACAAAGTTTCTTGAACAAATCCCCTTTAGGTCTAGTTTGAACTAGCTGCGGGTCATCTGCAATGCAAAGTCCTGGCAGAGGTAGAGGCTGACAACGGTGCACTTTAATGTTTGAAAGGGTTAGGAAAGAGTTACCAGCTTCCTGACAGCCCAGGGGAGAAGGAAAATGGAGGAAGAGGTGTGCCACCCCCTAGGAAGTCTGCTGGCACAGTGCTAATCTTGATCTCCCACCTGCGTTTTAGGGGATTAGCCTTTCCAGAAATGAGAATCCAAAGCTCTCTAAAGCCTCGCTAATTGAAGACAGTAGCTGGACTCTAATTCCCTCCATTCTTTGTTATGCTACTCAAATCCTAACAGGAAAGATTCAATCCTTCTTCATCCTCCTAGCTTCGCCAGACCCAGGAGGAGCTCTTTCATAGAAAACTACCCACTATCAATGAAACTAAGAAATCACGATAGATATCGTAACTTCCCAAGACTCATTAGCATGCTGATGACGATTAATTTTCAATTTTAATTAATAGAAATGACACTTTCTTTTAATTTGCATCATTAGTTAAATGAGCATCCTAATTAAGATTTGTAATATAGAGATTTATAAACTCCAGTCTATGAATGTAAACACGAGAAGGGGCTCCCTATTTTGACAAGATTTTCTCATTACTCTCCCACTGGCTTTCAGAATCTGGGGAAAAGGAGGGCATCAGTTTCATTTCCAGGCAGCTTCTATGCATAATATTTTATTCAAGTAGCTGATTTGCCTTTTCGGAGTCTTAGTCTGTCAATACAATGGAAAATGTTTTTGATAACCAACTATAAAAGTGTTCTACATTCTAGGGTAACACTTAGCACATTGCCAGTATATAAAAATGAGTTTAAAAACAGCAGCCTTTTCATGTACACATGTCCATGTATGTACATGCACACTTGTGTACATGTATATGTGGAGGCTAAAAATCAACTTTGGATCTCATTCTTCTGGAACCATTTTTTTTCTTTTCTTTTTTTTTTTTTTTTTTTTTTTTTTTTTGAGACAGAGTCTCTTACTGGAAGACACCTAAGGCTTTCAGAGATAGGTTGACTGATCAGTTATAGAAGTTTGAATGAGAATGGCCCTGATAGGCTTATACATATGAATACTTGATCACCAGGGAGTGGCACTATTTGAAAGGATTCAAAGGTGTGGCCTGGTTGGAGGAAGCGTGTCATAGCAAGTGGGCTCTGAGGTTTTGAACAACCCATTCCAAGCCCAGAGTCTCTCTTTTCCTGATGACTGCATAGAACTCTCAAATATTTCTCTAGTACCATGTCTGACTGGGTACCACCATGCTTTCTGTCACAATGATAATGGACTAAACTTCTGCAAGCCGCAATCGATATGCTTTCTTCTATAAGAGTTGCCATGGTCATGGTGTCTCTTCATAGCAACAGAACACTAACTAAGACATCAATGAACCTCAGGAATCCTTTTGTCTCCACCTCCCCAGTACTGGAATTGCAAGTATATAACATGGAACACAGACTTTCATGTGGAGCTAAAGATTCCACTCAAGTTTTCAGGCATGTGTGTCAAGCACTCTGCCTACTGAGTCATCAATCGGAGGCACAAGAGCAGGTGCTATCTGCGTCCCTCCCTACCACAGAACTGTAGTGTGCCTTGTCAGATGACTGCTGACACCTCTGCATCCACCAAGGTGCTATACCTTCTTCTCTCTTTCTCAGATCAGTAGTCTAGGCTGGTGCTTCATTCTGTAGGCTGCACTTACCTCATAGTAGCTCTGGACAGCATTCATAAAGGCTTCATCTGCCACGATTTGGGTCTCCCCATTGAGGAAAGCCTGGAATCGGTCCTTGACAGTCTGCAGCTGCTGTTTGCTGATCTGCAGAGGGAGAGAAAGAGAACCTTGAAGGCTTCATGTAAACAGGTACATGACTACTTCACAGTAAATATGCCCACTTCTCAGAGTGTGGGCTGGCCTGATACATGAGCAAACTCTCTGAACGCGTATGGAACACAGTCATTGCTAAAATTGATACAAGCCGCAGTTAGATACATTGCTTTAAAACCACATAGGAATACTTTTACCACAGAAATTATCAGGCACCATCAAGTAGGTTTATTTATTTATTCCTAACTTTTAAAAAAGATTTGGCTATTAAAACATTCCTTAGGGAATGGTGCTTGGTTATATTCAGAATCCGCTATTCTTTTCATTTCTTACTTTGATCTGTGCCCACGGTTATTTATAGGCACAGGGCTTGTAATCTAGAATCTGTAGAGAAGTGGGTCATGTCTCTTTTCAGATTCACATTTATGGATGTATCATTGGCTGGTGTTATGAGCCACACGGGACTATTTATACTGCAGAAATCAGCAAATACCACCAAGCAAATGAGCAGGTCTGTGTGTTTATTTACTTATAACTTTAAAGAAGGGCCTGCTGTTGGAATGTTGCCTAGCTGACACTCCATCATGCATTTCAGAAGCTCCACTGTGCATAACGGACGCTCTACCTGCAGGGTCTTTAGAAGTCTGACCGCCTTGCAGCATGTATCCTGCAGAGTCTGTGGAACTTATGGTGCGGTGAGCATACTCCTGGCCAGGAGTCAGGGGGTACAGGGGGCAAGGTAGTCTCCAAGGAAAACAGTCCTATAAGATCTATGCTGACTATCCTCTGTTTGTGAATGTCCTGTCTTCCATCAACTTCCCCAGACTGTGCTTCCCCACCCCCGGAGCTCCGACTAAGACCTCCTCACACATGACTCAAAGGCAAGCATTTATCTTCACGACTCATGGTTGTGACGTAATGTGTTAAGCCCATTTTGCTACCTTTTTAAAGGTTTCCCTGGAGCCTCCGTAGTGTCCTACACTCGACAAGCTGTCAATTCATGTTGATTTAACTGAATGAACACAGTGCAGGGAAGATGCTATCTGTGGGTGGCCTTGAAACAGCTGTAGATTCTGTTGACATTAGATAAAGTTAATACACTACGAAAAGTTCAGGTTCCCGACTTCTAAAAAGGTAAACGACTTTGAACACTGTTACAATTCAAAATGGATGATGATGTGCTCCTGACGACCACGGTTCTAGTAGAAAAATAACTTTCCAGTAGCACCGTGATATCTGGCCACCATGGCAGGGTGACTACAGCAATTAGAGTGCGTGCATGCATGTGTGTGTGTATGAGCACGTGTGCATATTCCCTGAGAGAGAGAGAGAGAGAGAGAGAGAGAGAGAGAGAGAGATTGATTGATTCTATGGATTGAGCCTATGCTTCTCCCTTTTTTTTTTCTTGCATGCTAGGGCAAGCATTCTGCCACAGAACTACCTCTGCAGCTCAGATGATGCATTCTGTAACAGCTTGGAGGCTGCATGGTGAGTGTTCCTACTACAAAACGCTATTTGTGTGAGATGCTGCCTTTGCCACTTACGTTTAACCTGTTCCATGGTGGGGGCATGATATAAAGCAGGTTGCATACAACACACATGGTTTTGTCTGTTAATTAAAGAAGTATTGTTTTTCTTTATGGATTTTGAACGCCTCTATCATTAGAAATAAATACAAGTAGAAAATTGTGGAACAGTGAAAGGTACCCTGGTTCCTGGTTGAGGAGGTTTGAAACCCTGAGGACCCTGAAGGGCTGGTAGGCTTTTTGCCTGACTCCCTGGAAACCAGTCCAGTCACTAGCCCACAGCCCTCCATAGATTTGTGGCCATCAGTCATGTAAGGGCAACACCCCAAGCCTCTCCACAGGTAGAGGATGTGATCACAGATCACATAGGCTCTGGAGGCTTAGCCAATGAATGTTCCTTCCCAGACACTCCTTCCTGCAAAAGGTATTTAATCTCAGGCTCACTCTGAGAAGTGGGATATGGCTTTATTCATCCACTTTCTGCCATGACAATAAACTCCTTAAAATTATAAACTGTCTCTTTTCATCAGGATCCACCATGTGGAGCCCTAGAGAAGTCCTTCACCTACAGAACCTCCTTCTAGTCTCCTGTAGAAGGCCTTCCCGCACTCCCAGCCACCACCACAAAAACTACAGACTGCCTCTGCCAAGCCAAGGACTCTTCCCTGAGGCACCAGGCAGAGCTCTACCTCTTCCCCTTGGCCCCAGGCTAGATCCAGCCCCACAGGCCTCCACTCTGTTCTCACCTCTTCCATGGCACCCCAGTGGTGCCTGGATGCCCAAGAGGCTCCTTGCAGGCCTGGGCATCCCGGGCCAGCTTGGCTGTGTCACGTGCCCCAGACTGTGCTCCCCACCCCCAGAGCCCTGTCCTATGGCTTCCCACAGTCGGACACTTGTCTGGCAGCAGTGGCATAGGTAAGTTTGGTCAAACTTCCTGTGTCCTGCACCCCAGTGGCTTGAGCTCTGTGGCAGAGCAGACGCAGGACCCAAACAAATCTACAGAAACAACCAAAGCTTGACACATACAGAGGTGAATGCTAGCAGCAAACCATTGAACTGAGAATGAGGTCCCCATTGGAGGAGTTAGAGAAAGGATTGAAGGAGCTGAAGGGGCTTGCAACCCCATAAGAACAACAAAACCAGCCAACCAGAGCTCCCAGGGACTAAACCACCATCCAATGAATACACATGGACAGACTCGTGGCTCCAGCTGCATCTGTAGCAGTGGATAGTTTTGTTGAGCACCAATGGGAGGAGAAACCCTTGGTCATGTGAAGGCTGGACCCTGCCTTCCCCCAGTGCGGGAAGGCGGGAAGGGGAGGGGTTAGTCTGGGAAGGGGAACAGCCTTATGGAAAAAGGGGAAGGGGATCGTATCCGGGGCTTATGTCCGGGAAACCGGGAAAGGGAATAACATTTGAAATGTAAATAAAAAATATCCAATAAATAAATAAATAAATAAATAAATAAATAAATAAATAAATACATAAGAAAAAATAGTTTAAAGCTCTAGGAGACTAAAACCTCATCTGAGTTTCTACTACAGAAATAAAACAAAAAGGGTTCTTAGAATGTTCATAACTGGCAGCTGGGTACTCTGATTAAAGTTTCTGCGTTTTGGAGAATTGGGCATGGAGGGATATGGAAGCAAGGGAAGATGAAAAGATTTAAGTTTGATGAGATTCATGCTTGTTTACTAAATTTCTTGTATGTATATGTATGTATGTTTGTTCATATGTGTATAGGTATGAAGAGTCCATAGGTCAACCTTGTATATTCTTTCTCAGGAGGCATTCATTTCATCATGTTTTTTGAAGCAGGGTGCTCACTAGGACTTGAGGTTTGCAGAAAAAGCTAGGCTGATTGTTCAGCAAGTTCCAGGGAACTGTCCTGTTTTGCCTCCTCAGTGCTGGGATTATAAGTGTGTACTTGTCCGTGGGGCTGGGATCACAGGCTTCTATGTGTACATGTGGCTGGGGTTACAGGTTTCTATGTGTACATGGGGCTATGATCACAGGTTTCTACCTGTCCATGGTGCTGGGATCACAGGTTCCTCTGTGTACATGGGCTGGGATGACAGGTTTCTATGCAAACATGGAGCTGGGATCTCAGGTTTCTACCTGTCCGTGGGACTGGGATCATCCTCATGCCAGTGCAGCAGGCATTAAGGACTCCCCTGTCTCAACATTCATCCTTGCCATGCTTTAGGGAATCTACCACTCCATATCAGTAATATCTGTAAAGTTTTAAAAAGTTGACATTATTTTTAAAATGCTTTATTTTAACTAATGTGTCCCCAAACCACTTTCACATATAATCATGACGTGAACTTCCGATGAGCTATATCATTCGTGTAACGCTGTATCTTGGAGAGAAGCCATAGTTTCCTCTCCTACGATATCACAGTTGAATCACTGCAGGTGGCTGGGGCTATCAAATTGAATGGTATAGCCTGAGAACATGGAAAGAACACACATCTTCAGTTACGCTGTTCTGTTCAGATCCAGGACTATTGCACAGTGAATCTGTGTGTCCCTGGAATGGAACTGTGCCCCATCAGAGAACACAATCACAAGCCAGCATGCCAGCATGAGTCCCTCCAGAGCAGGTTAGGTGGAACTCACTAACAGAATTCCTAGTTGCTCAGGACAAGCCGGGGCGTTTCACGGACTTTACGTTTAGGATTCCTTCCAGCTCACATCAATCCTAGCTCTGTGAGACAAGGTGGGTAAGCTTTTGTCTTTAGTAATTGAAATAAAATTAGGAGCCCACACCATCTGAGTGATCAAGACTGATTGCTGACTAAAGCCAAATCCATTATCTGAATGCCCAATAAATAAGCATGGGGGCATTGACAAAGAGCCCAGCGTGCATGCAGAGCTCCGCCAGAACCTCAGGGTTCAGTAGTCAAAGAACCGCAGCTATTCCTTGATCTCATTCACCAGGCCAATCTAAAGGCATGGAGGTGTATCCTTAGAGACTTTCCATCTATATGGAAAAGGAAAAGCATATAAAGCTAGACCAAATTATATTCTAGGATTTCTGAGAGAAACTACAGAATATACAAATCTTAAGAAAAACAAGCAAGAAGGGGACAGATCTGGGCCCTTTTGAACACACACAATGTAAAAAGGCTACCAAGTACACATAATGAATGGTTTACTTGCTCTGCATTAACCTTTGATCGAGGCGTAATTCAAACTTGAAGGTCATTTTCCTTGGTGTATGCCTAAGTCCAGCTACACAGCGGGAGCGTGAAATAACGAGGGAGGCCTTAACAGTATAAATCTTAGGGATAAAGACTGGCCACTGACCAGAGGAGCAGGACTAAGCTTTGGAACTAGAGGCTGTCCCTTCCCTGTATGATTTGATGACCGCATATCGTATTTAAGATCCAACCGCTATCTCTGCCAATTGGCTTCTCGAAGTTAATGGTGTCATGGACCAAATTCTGCTTTCAAAAAGCCTTTGAGAGCATTCAGCTCGCAGCGGCGGTGGGGGAGCAAGTATATCTCTGGCAGCAAAGCCTGAAGTCTCCTCTTGCTTCCTTCCTGTTGGCACTTACCGTAATTCCCTTACTATAGGACAGTGAATCTGTAAACTCTAGCTTTGTCTCATCAGGCAAAGAGGAACCATATTTATCTCCCTGTTTGCTTCAGTGCCATGGCACCAAAGCTGATTGCATAAGACTGCAGTGGGGGTGCTCAAAGCCAGAACTGACATGGGGTGAGTGTTCAGCCTATGCTCACAGCTATGCATGGGTCTTACCATTAAACTGCACACGTTGTTCCCTTAATAGGACGGGACTGGGAGCAATTGCAAACCTCTGTAAAATTCAGCTCACCTGCTCTTTCTCAACAGCCTCTATGTAGAGTTTTACAGCGTTCTCGGTACTTTGAAGGAGTCGCATACTGTACAACACTTCTGAGTTGGGTTGGAGTTCAGACCAACACGCTTAGGATCAAAGGGACAGAGAGATTCATGTTTTGGTGTGGCCACCTACTTCCAAGCTTGGAAAAGCTGCATTTCCTAAGCCTTGGCTCCTCATATAAAAAATACGGGGATTATATAAGACTTGTGTCCCAGGATTGTTTGGAAGATTAAAAGGGAATGGGGACTTAGCCCACGGCCTGTCACACCCAGTCAAGTTAATTTTGGGGAGACAGTAGCTAAACACTTCCAAGGTCCTCGTTGAAGCTGCACTCTGCTTTGCCCTGTCCCATTCAGCCCTGCCCCAGAACGCATTCTGCCCCACCCTAGCACATTGCTGCCCTGCGGATGCTCTGGGGCCTTTGTTGTCTGAAGCTTTACCCTGGCTGCTCTCTGATGAGGTCCTCTTTCTACTTTTTCCTCTAGCCACCACCTAAGAATCTAACCCAGCCTCATGCCTCTAGGAGGGCCCTTCCAGACCAA
The DNA here is from genome assembly GCF_021556685.1 of Rattus norvegicus. Classification (NCBI taxonomy): domain Eukaryota; kingdom Metazoa; phylum Chordata; class Mammalia; order Rodentia; family Muridae; genus Rattus; species Rattus norvegicus. The sequence goes on along the minus strand of NC_141548.1, from coordinate 15,693,791 downwards.
GTGTCAAGCTAATGTCCCCAGGCTAATCTCTGTCACGTTGCTCTGGTCCTGAGAATTGCCCTAAAGCATTGTCAATACTTAGATTATCTAACACACATTTGTTTGACTGGGTCATAATATACACGCATAGAAAAAAATACATCAAGAGCAGGATACATATATTCTTACAAAGTTAACTTTCCAACGTAACCAGCTCTCATCCCAAGATAACAAGTGAGAGCCCAGACCTGAGAAACTCCTGCAGGATTCCAATATTATAGACCTCTTTGTAGATCACGGACATTCTAGGTACCTTTCCCTGTCTCAGGAATCAGGCCATGCCTTCACCATGGTTTGGTCTCTGTCTCTGACTGATGTAGTCCGGATGTAGAAGGGACTTGGACACAGATGTTTTTCATTATCTCTGCTGCTTACACTGTCAGACTCCCTTCTCCTGAAATTATAAAAGTGATTGCTCCTCCTACTTCCCCCTTTCTTTTCTTCCTTTCTCCCTTCTTTCCCTTTCAGGATCCCATCATGTTGTACATGGTAGCTATCTCTCTCTTACTCTTTTACTTTAAGCTATCTTAAAGGATCTTCTCTCCGGGTTTTACAGGGAAGCCTCTCTTTCCCTTTAAGGCCCTATCATGTCTTTGACGTTAGCCCCACTCATTGCTCTCACACTTCAAAGCTGGATCATGGCCTCCCCTATTACAAGGTCTCTCTTGAAATAGAGCTCACTTCTGAATATTAGTTGGTTCTCAGTTCCTTCTCTGCAAAGCAATAGAACCTTTTTCTTTTTAAAAACCATTTTACTACATATGTGTTTATCTCGTATGTGTGTATGTGTGTGTGTGTGTGTGTGTGTGTGTGTGTGTGTGTGTGTGTGTATGTGTATGCATGTCTGTGTTCATGTGCATGAACTTGTTCCACAGTGGGCATGTGTTGGTTAGAAGGCAGTCTATGGGAATCATCTCTACCTACCATATGGGTCTGGGATGGAACTCTGCCTGTCAGACTTGACAGTAGCCAGCTTTACCTGTTGTGTCATCTCACGTCCCCCCCCCACCCCCCACTTTTTTTATCCTAATGCTCTCCAAGGACAACCAATAGCCCGACTCCTATCATCACAGATCATTTTTTCCAGCTTCTCAGTGTGTGCTGGGACAGTCATGCACAGCAGATCTAGCCACAGAGTCGGGTGTAGCAATAGACTGTTCACCATTATTGCTGTATCTAGTTTCTTACTGATGGGCATTTAGTTCTCTATTTGATCATGATCTGCCTCCCACAATAAACAGGTTTTGTAAATATACCAACCCGATCTACCTCCATACTGATATGCTTAGTGCTTTGTACATAATTACCTCTCAACAGGTATTTGTTGAGTGAGTCTATTAACAGTGAATGATTCGTGTATACTAGATGCTAGAGATGGAAAATAACCTTACCTGGCAGATCAGAGATCATTTGCTTACGTTGCTTCCTAATATTCATTGTTACTGCCTGACAAAATGAAAATCTTAGGTGCTCATAAAAACAGCTAGACTAAGAATCAGTCTGTGGGACAGAGTTTCTGTCTGAGTGAAAGTTAACTGGCCTACAAGATAGGGCAGAGTCTGGAAGATGATGTTGCACAAACAAACTAAAATAATTGGCCTAGGCTAATTGGTAACTGTAGCCCAACTCTAAACAAACAAATAGGCCTGCACAAGGCACTTACCAATAGAGCCTCCTAAAGCAAAAGGGCCTCTCACAGCGTTTACCAGTACAGCAGCCACTGGGGCATCAAGGTCAGAACTGCGAATTGAGCAACGGGTCCTAAGAGCAGAAAACCTGTAGAGAGGACAGGTCATGGGGAGAGGGGAGGGCTGCAGGTCTTGCTAGAGCCACTTAGACACCCTGGATCCAATCTGCCTCGTTAACCAAGGTCTGGAAATTCCCACTGTCCTTCAGGCCATTTGTAACTCACTGCAGCACTTGGCAGGAGTGTGGGATGGATCTTTCGTGAGAAACATCGTGTTCTAAGTGATTGTCGTAAGGAAAGGAAGAGGGAAGCCAGAGCCAGCATTGCTGGTTATACTGCAGTATCTTGAAAATTCACTTTGGTGTCTGTCCCCTAAAAACAAAGGACAGCGCTGTCTCCTTGTAGAATAGTGCTTTCTCCTTCCAGGGTTTTTATGAGGTACGAACAAGATGATATATGTGAGTCACACACAACACTACCCAGCAACGGCTCCTATGATGTATTGAAAGGATTATTACCATTATTAAATTCTCCTATCACCTTTCATCTTCTTCCCCTTTCCTTTTTGCTTATGCACTCACTTTCGAAATTGCATGGATGTGGTTGGTATTCATCGTCCTTTCTTCCTTAGCTCTTCCACTTTAGGGGTTAAAATTGCCATGACTTCTGTCAAATCCCCTTGAAAGATGGCCATGTGACAGTGGCAGACACCTCTAAGGCCTTTGGAGAACGCATTTGAAATCCTCACAAAAAGGAGTTGACTCGGAGGCATCGTATTTCCCTCCCTGTTGCTTATTCCCTCGATGGAGCAAACAACTACAGTATCTACAGCTGGAGTAAAAGACCACGAACGTTGCAGAAATAGTGAACCACTGAATCAATGTTTGTTTACACAGATCTCTGAGCTTAAGGATGGGAGCTACGCGTATGCCCTGACTTGTCCTTGCCACTATTTCCTCTTCTTTGCAGCAACTGCTTTTCTACTGTACGTGGAGCTTTCTGCAGTCACAGATGAAAGCATAGCTGCTAACATATTCATTGGGCAGTGTGCTCCTATTATATAACCGTATGGTAAGTGAAGAGGGAAACCATGTCTACCCTGTAACAATGTATCATTCTGAACATAGATCAGATAGTGGAAAGCGGTCCTTTGGAGTTAGAGGTGGTGTGTGTGTGTGTGTGTGTGTGTGTGTGTGTGTGTGTGTGTGTGTCTGTCTGTCTGTCTGTCTGTCTGTCTGTCTGTCTTCTTTGGTATACGTATATATTCATGTGGTGTGAGTGAGTGCATGTGCACATACATGGGCATTGTGCATCCCCTTCTCTCACACCCTACCTCATCTTTTGAGACATCTTCCCACACATGAACAGTCCACTATCACCATGTTCCGCTCTATCATTGTGCATCCACCTTGCATGTGGGTCTGTTTTAATTTTAGAGTGGCAGCTGAATATATTTAATATAACTATACTTCTTAAATCAAGTCTGCATTTTTAAATAACTAAGTAATAGAAAACACCATTGTTCATACTATACTTAAAGATCTATTTGGGCAAGAGAGAAAGAATAAGGCCAGAGGAACATTCTATGACACTACCACAAGCATTCTAGGATCTAAAGGGACCCAAGCTGGGAAACTGTAAGTGACACTGATTAAGACAGGATGTTCCCAGCAAACATCCATCTACCAGAAGAGAGACAAGAAGAGGAATTTAGAAAAGGACTGTGGCTAGCAGCTGGATGGAGGAGGGATGAAGTGCTCTGTGTATAGGATTTGCACACTGGCAAAGTGAGCATGCGCAAAGCCCAAGGTTCCAGCCACCGTAACTCCCAAATAACACAGTAACATAATGAGAAAAATGGAGGCAGATGAAAAACAGACAAAAGAAGAGGGAGAAAAGGAAGGATAGAGGTCTACCTCCACCAGTCACAGAAAAGGGAAACATGGTCTACCTCTTGCCCTTGAAAACAAGACAATCTTTAGAAATTAGTTTTTCCTCCGTTTTGGAGGCACCGAGGCACTAGTCACTTGGATTTTTTGACAGAACAGCTAACAAAGAGGCACAGATCACAGGCTTTTGAAAACCCTTAGCTTTTTATTTCAAAGTCTCCACATAACTTGAAACACAGCTGAGGACCCCGAAGGGCTTCCATTAGGCAAATTGTGTTATATCTCTTGATGTCTACTGTAGCTTAGATTAAAATTGGGTTGCTTAAAATATTTATTAATTCATTAAAACGAACAAGAACTACCTCATTATACATTAACCTAAATAACATTCAGCATGAAAATATTTTAAGAGGTTAATATTTTATTATTAATCATTATTCTATGGTAATAATAATTATTAAAACATTTAATAAAAAGGTTAATAGTGAAAACATTTGGAGCATTTAATAGTATTTTAAATCTTTTTTGGATTCAAAAGAGGACAAGTGGATTCTCACTTCTGATTCAGTCTGTTGCTCTAACTGGTTGGTGTATGTGGAGGAAACATGCCCTTCTATGGACATGACATTCTTTTCCAAACGAAAATCTTGATAGCTATGCTAGGTAAATGTGACAGTCTTCTCCAGCACCTTGGTAAGGCTCAAAGGACGGTACTGGTTTACATATTGGTAGAAATATGACATTTGAAATCATATCAATGAATGTCTTATACTCGATAACAGTCAGATCCATTCGTTTATCATGTTCTTTGAAAGACTTACACCAGTGCAAGTCAAAGAAATTTGTTCATACAAAAACATTTGCTCACTGAGTCATGCAAGTATTTCAAATGCCAACAAATGTTATTACCTAATGGGCAAAGATGCTGTGTTTCTTACTATTATCATGAGTATTTCCCAAAAGCCTGCAAAAGATATAAAGCCAGCTGTCAGGAACTGCCCCACTCATCGTGGTAGGTTAAACTCGGCAACTTGAACAGGAGCAAAATACAATGTCTGCTACTTTCATAACGTTGATCTTCTTTATTTATTTCCTGAAAATACCTGTGAAATACTTAAATTTGTCTTTTAGTTGTTCTTTAAAGATGGTGTTCTAGTCAAAGTTCAAAAACTTAAAAATACATCTACCATACAATCCAGTTATATATATATAGCACACCCGTGTTACAGCAGCACTATTCAAAGGCTCCAAATCAAGGACCCAGTTCCGGTTTCCATCTTCTCTCTCTCAATGAACTACAGATGTGATATATATAAACGTGAAGTAATTTCTGCATAGCTATCTCTCTCAAATCCAATGTAAGCTAATACACCTGACATGGAGTAGAGCAGGATCAGCTGGGAGAGCACAGGGGAGACGAGTGGGCAGACAGTATGATGTGAATGGGTTCACCGTATGTGATATGTCCAGAAAGATCCTGCTGCCTCAGCATCATCAAGGCAGTGGTACCCAACCATGTTCCTGCGCGCACAGCAGATGCTGATAAGTTGCTGTGGTCGCTGAGTCCTTTCCTTGCTGCAGTCATATAAATGATTTACCATTGCCCTTGTCATGCTAAGGCAGCGCTATCTCTCCTCCCTGCTCCTTCTGCATCATCACTGAAACCAATGCACATGAGGGGATAAGCTGGCGGTGTCTCGTCAACATTAGCAGAATTACCTCGAAGATCTCAGTGGGTATGGCTATACGTCATGTGTCTGTGACTAGTGAATGGAATCGATGCCGTGTGGTAGTTAGGAAGATTTGGGGAGGACATGATCATGCCTCCAGGATGCAGGTTGCTAGCACACAGTGAGCAGGGAATGGAACATGATGGTACAGACCTTGCATGCCAAAGTGAAGGTTTAATTCCTAATTCACTGAGAAGCCATAGACATACACTGAACAAGAGAGGGCGTGGTTTGAGAGCCCTGGGAGTCAATGTGCAAATAGTACAGTGTTTTGTTTAAGCTGTGACATTTGAAGAGGGTCTGAAATAGAACAGAATCTCTGTCTTCAGAGCCAGGGGCAGCACAGAAAGAAGGACGAGGAGATGGAGAAGGCATGAGAAGGGTATGTTGGGGTAGGAGTACAATGTGCATGAAGCGACACAGAAGAAAATGGGGTGGGGGTTGAAGGACACATCGAGAATTTCTTTTGTCAGTTTCTAGGTGCAGATCTCAGCATGAATGCACTGAGGACTGGGGTGAGGTGACAGACTGTTCAGTTTGGTTGGAGACCAGATTAAAACATGCAACCTAACAACATTCGAGACTGCTAAGCGTGAGCAGCGTCTTTGGGAGTGTAATAGAAAATTTATCAGTAGCAATTATTTTTAGAAAATAGGGTAGAAAACCCTGAATAGTGACTACACATAGGCTATGCGAGTTTTTCAATACAACACCCCCAAATGGTGACCAGGAGCTTCACCAAAGTTGATTTTGATAAGAATCTTGCCCTGTCAGTCATGAGCAATGACATAGGCACAATCGATCGGCAGCCACTCTGCAGACTGCTGGGTATTTGGAGTTCCACAGAGATCTTGACTGCTTTAATCTAACCACCCTATTCAAGGACCAGAAAGGCAGAGAGATTAAATGGAAAACATGTTTTAAAGCATTCTGAAATTGAAAAGTACAACAGGGAGAAATGCAGACCCTAATGAAAACTGCAGACGTTAGCTAAAAATGCTGAGTGGATTGTGGCCCACAGCTATGACAAACAGACTTACCACAGCAATGCAAGCTGGAAGAACGGGGAGAATGATGTTGGCATAGGCATGCATGGGTACTGAGTACACGACCGTCCCATGCTTTCTTTAAAAACATGAAGTGCTGGCTGCGAAGGTAACATCTCAGCCAGCAAAATGCTTGCCACACAATCTTGAGCCTCGTTCCCCAGCACCCACATTAAACATGGAGTATGGCAGCACATGTTCATGAGCACAGCACCAGGGTGGCAGCAAGAATCCCTGGGGCTTTCATGCCAGTCAACTGACACAAATTGGTGATCTTAATTCACTGAGGTACTCTGTCTAAAAATCCAAGGTAGAGAGTGATTGAAAAAGACAGTGTTGAACATCTTCAAAGGTTTCCTTGAATAGAGATCATCTACAATGCAGCCTAAATACTAATTGATGTTAAATAATGTCTGGATTAAGTCAGAATCCTTTTGTTTAAAATGTATATGAGTGTAGCCCTGTCACAGACCTATTTATTGTGAAAGCCTGTGGGTAGGGAGATCCAGGAACGAACAAGTTTAGAACCTACTTTTCTCTCTCCCTTCCTCCCTTCCCCATCTCCACCCCCCTGTGTGTGTGTGTGTGTGTGTGTGTGTGTGTGTGTGTGCGCGCGCACACGCTTAATAAATGCTGCTGGTTGCTCCAACCCTGCGCTGTGCCCCCCACACCTAGACACTTTACAAGCACTCTGATGCACAAAAGCTGGAAAGTGGCTTCTCCTGTGAGTCAGGATGTACAAGGGACAGCTGATGGCTGGAAAGATCATAGATTTTTCCATGGAAGTCAAGATCCAAAGCCTCAGGATGCCAGAAGCCACACTACTGAACTTTGCCTCTTAGAGACTACCTAATAAAAGCATGTTTCTCTGGTTTTCTAAAACAGCAGGAGATCAGAGCAGACCTCACATGCTCTTCTCTAAAATCCATCCCATTGCTTCCTGTAACCATGACCTGGCTGAGAGCCCTGGGAAGCTTTTCTAAAAGCTAATATCATTTTCTCATCATTCTTTCCTAAAGCTTCCCCTCTTCTCAGCACTCAACTGCCTGTGTTCTGCTCTGAGAGTCAGGCTTTGGTGCTAAGGGAGAGACATAATTCTTTAGCAGTGGCTACAGTGATCTGGAGAGGGGAGAGGATTTTCAAGGGTGAAAGAAAAATGCAAGAGGGAAAAAGTGAATGCATATTTAGCAAGTTGTGCATGTAACAGATTCTTGTGATGCACCTCTAAAATTGAGCGCTAGTGGTCAAATTTCTGGAGCCAGGGCTGGGGAGATGGTTCAATGGTGAGAGCACATACTGCATAAACACCAAGATCTGAATATGGATCCCTACCTGAGAGAACCATGTATGCTTTGAACCTTAGACCGTTGGGTGAAAGAGACTGAGAACTCCTGGGAGCTCTCTGGCCAGCCAGTCGAGATGAAATTGAGAGATCCAGGTTCACTGAGAGATCCCATTGAAAGGGAATTAGGATATTGAACTTCTCCTCTGGCTTCTGCATGCTCACAATGCATGCACCATGTACATATACACAGGTACACAACACACACACACACACATACATACATGCAGTTTTAAAAGACAAATAAACAAAATCTTGTGGAGTCCAATTATTCCTCACCCTTCCACACACTCACCATTCAACTACTGGTTGAAGGTTTACATGAAGCGATCTGGAAGCTAATGAAGGGCTTCTGGAATCTTGCTACATGGATTAAGATACCAGTTAGAAGAGGTTCCTACCAGTCATGGATAGAGTAAGACTTAAATGGCTAATGACTACTCAGGATTCAAGAGAATACATGTAGTGATATTTACCACCAAGGAAGGAAAACATAACTGATCACTTTGGAAGGAGGTGAGGGAACCGCCTTATTAGATAGAAAAAAGGGAAGCAGCGAGCTTGTTTTGCGTGGGTGATTTTTCATAAATACTTGATGAGAAAAATTTTTATTTTTTTTTAAGTTTTCCCCAGCTAACCCATGTGAAAAGGAGAGTAGACATCCGCCCAGATACAACGCCTATCACAATACTGAATGCAGACAACTGCAGGGGTTAGCCGTGTCTTTTAAGACTGAAAGGCACGACTAGCAATGGCTGGTGTAGCACAGAGGCTGTCTTTGGGGCACTCCCCCTAAGAATCACGTCCTGATGTGGTTGGTGATGTCTGGGTCCCAAGATCAATTTCTAGGGAATGAGACCATCACAATAGATAATGCCAAGGTAGTGAAAGTCAGACTGGAAAACACTCCCAATAATGACAAGAGCATCAACTCTATAGGCATCCAAGAGCGAGCATAAAACAAGAGGAGAGGAAGCCGATCTGACACCAAGCTCGGGGCTCCATGCCAGTACTACACAAACAAGGTGTGGTGGAGCTCACCTATATAGCTCAGAACTCAAATAGAGGACAGAAGGATCAGATGTTCAAGGTCATCCTCAGCTATACAGCAATTTTGAGGCTAACCTGAACTATATGTAACTCTATCTCACACCCCCTCCCCAAATTTAGAAAGCCATGTCATTACATTATCATATATATACCTTGCTTGAAAAGTAAGTTTTTAGTTTTAGTGAATTAGTCAGAAAAATCTCTGTGGGAAATTGACTGACTATATAATATTAAGAAGCCACTAACTTTTCAGATGCAAAAATGGTATCCTGAGCTGTGTTTGGAAAACAGGTTTTTCTATTCTGTAAACTCTGTAAGGGTTGGCAAGATGGCTCAATGGGTAAAGACACTTTCTAATGCATGATGTTATAAATTCGATTCCCAGGCCCCACAAAGTGGAATGAGGGAACTGTTGTCCTCCAACCTACCACATGCATGCCCAGGCATGTTCCTGTGTGCAACACACACACACAGTCACACATGCATACACATGTGCACATGATGAATAAGTAAGTAAATGGAAGCACTTAAAATGCATGTGGATGTAAGAATGTTATTTCTGAGGTTTAATCATCTTGAGGGGGGCACAGAAGGTATGTTCAGACACAGAGGGAATACCATGAGCCCTTGCAGGCTGGCTGATGGACACAACAGCTCTATACGGACAGCTCAGGCCAGTGATTTCCTTAACTCAGAAGCAGGGTTTTTGTTGTTGTTGTTGCTGTTGCTGTTTTTCTTTCAAGGCAGTGTGTCAGGTGACTCAAGGAGTAATTGTGGATGGTGCTAAGGCTGGGAACATTGGTGACCAGGTTTAATGGAAATAAATTAATTTTCCCACTTCATTACTCTGAGCTTCAGTCTCCCAACACCATCTATTTCATTTGCTTGCAACGGAAGCAAATTAGGAACTGCTTTTTGAATGCTATATGCCCCAAGTCTTACGTTGATATCCATCATTTCTTTATGAAATATATTTACCATGTTTCTCTTCTCTCCCAATTCTTCCTAGATCCTTGACACCTCCTTGCTCACCCAACATTGTTTTTGTTTTTCATCTTCTCTCTCTCTCTCTCTCTCTCTCTCTCTCTCTCTCTCTCTCTCTCTCTTTGCCTCTTCCCTCTCTCCCTCCTCACTCCTGTATGTGTATGTCTGTACATCTGGGTATACATGTCCACACACAAACTAATATGCATGCACATGCAGGCTGGGGTTAACCTGGGGTTGCATCCTCTGGAGTGACAGCCTCCTCCTCTTCAGGAGAGTGTCGTTCTGACATGATACTTGTCAAGTAGGCTGGACTGGAATGACACTGGGACTCAACCATCCTGTTGCTGCCCCCCTGGCTCCTAGTTACAACATGCACCGTCAGCCTGTTGTTCTGATATAGGTTCTAGGGATCAAACCCTGATCTTGATGTTACACATCAAATGCAAATACTTGAACCCAGACACTGAGTCCTGATTGTGTTATTGTTGATAATCCAAAGTAGCTTTCTTACCAAACTGAAAGACCCCTCCCCCATGAGTCTTAACTCAGAGCTGCAACAGGCTTGAAGGAGCCCAGGCACGCCCAGATACCTAGGGCCGAGTCACCGTTAAAACTAACAGACCATAAAAGGAAAGGAATGCAGAACAGACCAGGAGTACCAGATCTGACTCACAGGCCACCTGGCAGGAAGAGATAAGCCCCCAGCCCCCCGACATTCAGGACGCCCCAGCCTGTACACACAACCTCATTTGAATATGATTCAAACCTGCCAATGTGTGTAGCTATACCTTATTACCTCATCATGTGAAATAGCCAATCATATGTGAACATGTCTATGTGCCTCATTTGAATCCACCAATCCCCGTAACTATGCATCTACTTCTGTATGCCCGCTTCTGCTTCCCCAAACCCTATAAAAGCCCCATGCTGGAGCTGCTGGGCGCACAAGTCCTCTGAAGAGACTGTGTGCCCACAGGTACCTGTGTTTTCCAATAAACCCTCTTGCTGATTGCATCCGGAGGTCTCGGCTCGGTCATTGGGCGCTTGGGTCTCCTCCTGAGGGAAAGGTCCTCTCCGGAGGTCTTTCAAAACCATGGAATTAGCCCAGTTCATAACAGTGACATCTTTGCTCATTAAATATGCACCGGCTTCCTCAACAGCTCTGCTTACAGAGGTTAGTTAATATAGTAAGCGATATACAACGAAATAAGCATTTCTACTCTGACTTATCATCAAACACACTCTGAGGTTATCAGAATCACAGCCTTGCCCATTGCATAATCATGGGAGAAAATGTCTGATGTGTCTGAACCACATCCTATACATTCCATGAAGCTTCAGTCTCCAAGTCTGGGAGATGTGTCAGTCATAAAGTACTTGCTGTGCAAGCGTGAGGACCCGAGCTCAGTCCCCAGGCTAGCATGATGAGACATTGGAAGTACAGACAGGGAGAAGAGGATTTGCACTTGAGCTTCTTTGATTAGACTGTACTCACACCACAGTAAATGAGTTAAGAAGTTCACCTAAACAGGTAGCTCACTATGGGGATACCTAACAGTCAGTGACTCAGGGAAACCTCCTCGGATTCCCAATGTCTACTTAAATAAGATCTCTGCTTCGCACCCATGTCTATTCAGGACCATCACAATAATCCAGGGACCTCCGTCACTTTCGAGATTCACAAAGGCATGGTGTACAGTCAGTGCTTTAGCTTCTGATTCCATGATATGGCTATTGCTGGAGGCTTTCTGAAGACTGTGTCTCCTAAAAGACAACATGGTCCATGTCTTTCAATGAGATGGTGTCTTTGAATAACCTGTTGTTTTGTAGCTTGTTGTGTGCTGAATCAGAGAGCTAATGAATACAGACAAAAATAAATCCCTCCGTATGAATAGAAAGCAGGATTTTACTTGGGTATTTTTCCAAGAGGACTTTAAAAATAAACTCCAATAAACTTCAAATACAAAAACTTAGGGCATGCTCCAGGATCCTGAAGGAAGACATAAGAAGCAGAGTTTGGGATTTAATGTGACTTTGACTCCCATGGTAGTGGAGGATTGTCCAGAAATCTTCTCCTAGCTTCTGCTGAGAGCAGAGTGGTGGGAATCTAAAGAGTTACCCAAGAAGACAGTGGTGGTAAAAAGCAGAGGTCTGTGTGAGATGTGCACAGTTCTCATTCACATCCTTGCAGATCCTACCTAGCTGATACTTAGAACAGCAACCCATCTTCTCAAAAGAACAGCATCTGTGCCCATGGTTGCTATGAGAATGAGATCCCATGTGTAAATGCTGATGTCCTCAAACTGCACTCTGGTAACTCAAGGTCCCATCATGACTATCATGGAGACAGCTGTGGTTAGCAGCAGTGCCATGTGGTCTTTAGGAAACAGCCGGACCCTTTGACGTGGAGTGCTAAAGGCTGAGCTTCAGCATTCTTGCTGGGCCTCTGGCATGCTGAATGTATTTGCTGTGTAACTTGGGTCTCATTTTCTCTTAGTGGAAAATGAGTTCCATAAAGTCAGCTGAAAGATTTCCCTGAGTGGTAAGCCCAGAAAAATTGAGTGCCCTTATCTCTCCGACTTTGGAGAGAGCTGAGTCCGTAAAGTCGCAGCACCAGAATCTGTGCACATATCCATCTCCCAATCACTGCCCTGCTGAAGCTCTAGCATCATTGGGCATTGAGCTGGGACTGGTGCCAAGAGTTCCACACAAATTATCTTAAGGCCTTATCTTGACAACTCTTGAGAAAACTCTCGTTCTCTTGAGAACCTCAAGACTTGGGGAGTGAGAATATTTTCCGCCAAGTCATACACCACAAAAAGACTTTCTCCAAGTTGCCATTCCAAAGCCAGTTATTTTCCGACCAGCTTATGTTAATAGCTCTATAGCAGAAACACTGCAAACCCATCATTGGTAATGCACAAATCAATTAGGGAAAATGGAATACTGTAGAAAGAAAAAGTCAACTACTCGACAACAAACTAGACGAATATCAAACACTTTGTGCCAAAAAAAAAAAAAGGAAAGAAAAGAAAGAAAGAAAAAGAAAGATTCTAGATCCAGGAAACTAAATACATCACATTACACCATCATGCAAAATTTCATAGAAGATAAAACTAGTAACACATAGTAATCGTTGTTAAAGCTGGTAATTATTAAAACAAAACAAAACAAAACAAAAAACAAAACAAAAAAAAATACCCAACCCTGCTATGTGGTACCAAACATAATTTAGATTAGGAAGCCTGTATTTTTCTTTAAATATGTAAACATAGATTTTACTTTTACATATATATGTATTTATATATACACGTCTATTTATTTTAGAGAGGCTCATTTCTCCCATAGGTTATATGTTGTTAAACAGATTTATTGTTGAAAACAAAGAAGTTTTACAAAGGTGCTGGGTGGTGAGGACAAACAGAGCTCTTCCTTGCCACCTTCCCTTCCAGTGGAGCCCTTGAAGGGGTTTAGGAATAATGCAGCTTCTGTGGATAGAGCTTTCGATAGAACAGCCAGAGTCCGAGTTTGCAGGGCGTCCGCTCTTGTAGACTTCCCTTGTGGACACAGCATACAAGGCCTTTGCAGAAAAGATCAAAAATTTGCATCAAAAGGCTGAAAATTTTTGCAGAATATTTGAGTATTCCACCTTGAGAAGTTATCATGAAGAAAGTGTTATCGCTTTTTCCTATAACAATATTCAGAGTTGTTTACAATAAAATGCTCAACAATTGCTATTCAAATGGCTCCATTTTAAAATTACCATATAAAGGTATGGTATTTAGCCATTAGAAATGATTTTGAATATTATGAAAGGATCCAGGGAAATGTTAGTGACTTTGCAACAGAATGCCGTAGATATTTGTAAATCACACACAGAAAAAAAAAAAAAAAAAGATCAGAAGTCCTCACAATGGCTAAGCACACATCAGCATCTCAGAGAGTCTTCTGGGGTAACTGAGTCTTTATCCTTTGTGTTTTCTAAGGACCTATAATGACATAAAGGCAAGTGCATCTCTCCGTGTTACACACCTATTTGTTCCCACCCAGACAATGTGCTCTGGGCCTTAAACATCCATGTGCACTTTATTTAGAATCTAAATAGGGCATGCATAGCCCTGAAATGGTGCAGAGATAGAAGAGGCCTGACGTGCCAGTGATTTCTGTATAGTGTTACGCACATCATGGACAGTCCAATGGGGGCAGAGAATGGACTCACTGTGCTTGGAGGACCAACTCCAACTCAGGCACCAAGTACAAAGGTCATCTCCTCCTTCTGTTTTCATCTTTTGCTAATTGAATTCTCTGATCCATCTGAAAACTGGATGCCATGTCACTCCATTGTCATTGATCATTGCCTCTGGACCCCAAGATGATCATGGATGGAAGCATGGGAAAATGTCACTTAACAAATGAAAGGGGCTAGAGAGCTCAAGATTGGCAGATATTTTTGGAGCATAATTAAAATATTTTCAATAAAGTTATTGTGTTTTTGTGATAATCCTGACAAGCCTACTGGGTGTTATTTTTTTTTTCTCAATTGGCTCCCCCTAAGTAAAACATGCAATAATATCTATTCATTAGTATTTGTTGCTCGAGATTGCAATTCCCCAAAGATTCAGGTATCCTATGCATAGATGGATGCACACAAGAGCTAATGAGTAACTCAAACTCAAAATATATTTATAAATACTTGGATCATTTAGCTAGGCCCATTCCCTGAGTAGCTAATAATTTAAAATAGCCCATTTATACTAATCTACATTCTGCCACGTGGCTGGTTACCTCTGCGCAGGTACCAAGCATCTGTCCTCAAATTTTCCCCAGAGACCCCTCCAGTGCCTGATTCTATTCCAGAATTCTTTCTGCTTGCCTGATGTCCCATCTTCCCCACATTCTATTCTATCCTTTTTGTTTTTATAGGTCACGTGTTTTTTAATTGCTAGGTGATGAATCCGTACAATGCACAAGATATTTCTTTTTACAATTCTTCACAGATTATCACCCATTCATGCAATAAATGTTTATTCACTGTTTATGAGCTATCAGATGTTGGAGTACCAAGATAATAAAACATTCTTGCTCTTGTTGAATTTTTAATGTACTGGGGAAGACAGAAATGGAACAACCATCTTAATAGAAAATTAGACCAGGTCCTGTGAGATGTGAAGGGGCTCTTGGTCAAAGCTGGGTGTTAGGGAAAGGAGATAAAAGAGGAGCTGGCTGCTCAAGGGAGGATGGGAGAAGGTAAAATGCAGATGGAGAAATGCTACATGGGTAAATCTTAGCTCAGCGTGAGGCAGGGACAGTATGAGCTTGAGTCATGGGCTAACAATCCTGAACTTGGCCTTGAATACAGTGGGAGCTACAGATGGTAATGTGGCAGAGAATGGATTCTTTGGAGTAGGCGTTGAGTACTTTGCAGATTTAAGAAGCAGCCTGATAGGGCTGAGAGAGATGGCTCAGTGGTTAAGAGCACTGACTGCTCTTCCAGAGGTCCTGAGTTCAAATCCCAGCAACCACATGGCGGCTCACAACCATCTGTAATGTGATCCGATGCCCTCTTCTGGTGTGTCTGAAGACAGCTACAGTGTACTCATATACATTAAATAAATAAATAAATAAATAAATAAATAAACAAACAAATAAATAAATAAATAAATAAGAAGCAGCCTGAATATATTCTCTGCAGCCCCTGTCGGGCAGCTGTCTTTACTAGGACAAGACAAAGAATGATGAAAGCCATGAAGAAGATAAATGGTGTGCTAAGTGACTTTTAAAGACATACACAGCTACAAATATAGATATATATAATTTTACACAGAGACTCTCACCCTGGGCATAACAGTAAGTCTGCTTTATATTGGCATCATTTGCTTAAACCGAAGGGATGATTTCACTGTGATTGGAAACAATTTGATTCAACTTAAATGACTTTCGTGAATATTTCATATCATTCAGGATCAGCATATTTTTGATAAGCAAGACTACTTAATAAGCCTACATGCTTTAATGCTGCAGAAAAAAATCTCAAATAAATGTAGGAGAAACTAGAATTGGAAAATATGTGACAGAAAATATATTTAAACAGTTTCTATGAAAATACTAGTTACTATTAATTTAATATGTAGTGATCAAATGCTAATTAAGTTAGTTTTGTAATCTTAACTCATCCTTTTTCTCCAAACATTTACATTTTCATAAGTTGCATGATTTCTTATTCTTCTGTAAGAAGAAAAAAAGAGAAAGGAGAGGGAAGTAGAAATACTCCATAGAAACTCACCAATGCACAGCTAACCTCCATCTAGCCTGAAAGCTTTCCTCAGAGAGAATCGATTTGAGCTACTACTATTGGGTTTCCTTGAGGAAATAGTCAGGAAATTGATCTTTTCCAGCACAAGTTGTTGTTGTTGTTGTTGGTGGTGGTGGTGGTGGTGGCAGTGGTGGTGGTGGTGCTCAGCTCTCTTTGTTTTGTTATTCTGCATACCTTGTACCCATACCCTGTGGTTGTGTTTGGTTTCTTTGTGAGGACTCGAGTCTTTAGCATTTGTACAGCTGATCAGTGCCTTTCATGTAGAAGATGCACAAAAACACTGAAGAAGGGTATGGCTAACATAAAAGCAGACAATAAATAAACAAACAAACAAATAAGTAAATGTTTAAAAACACTATTTCACTAATCAAGCACTTTCCTTGGCGTCTTGGTGAAAAGAAATTATACCTTTATGGATGCGTTCAAAATTCACATCTATTTTTATTTAAAACATTTTTCTTCTGTGGAATATATTTAGCTCTAAATAAAACAGTATGATAATGTCAGGAGACAGGAACATATTTGAAATGACATTAAATCACTGGCTCTTCTGCTTTCTGTGCATGTTACTCCAGGGGGAGCTGTTTAATTTCCCTAGGTCTCAAGCATGTTTATGTGTGAATGTAGGGGGTAGTGTCTACTCTAGCTGTTGTAATAGGGAGGAATGAGATTATAAAGCACTTCCAATAATGTCTGCAGAGCAGTAGCTTACAAAACATGAGCAACCATCACGACTCGCATCACCATCACCACTGCCATCACCATCAACACTGCCGTTACCATCACCTGTCATCAACATCACCACTGCTATCACCACCATCACTGCCATCACCATCACCTCTGTCATCACCATACCTCTATCATCACCATCATTACTGCCATCACCTCTGTCATCACCATCACCATTGCCGTCACCATCACCTCTGTCATCACCATCACCATAGCCGTCACCATCACCTCTGTCATCACCATCACCATTGCCATCACCATCACCTCTGTTATCACCATCACCATTGCCATCACCATCACCTCTGTCATCACTATCACCATTAACACTGCCATCATCATGTCATCACCATTGTCATCACCATCACCATTGCCATCACCATCACCTCTGTCATCACTATCACCACCGTCATCACAATTACCATCATCACTGTCATCATTATCACCATTAACACTGCCATCACCATGTCATCACCACTCTCATCACCACCCTACTGGCATCGCCACCCCCACTGGCATGGCCATTGCTGATTTTAAATTGCATTCATTCCTGACTAGGATTTCAGACACTGCTCTGCAAAGCTGCTTTGCAAGGTAGAGATCAGTTCTCTCTTCTGGGCTTCTGACTATGAAAATAAAGGTGATGCTCATGATGCTGGGGCTTGGGCAGGTTTGGAAGCGAGCCTAATAACATTGGGGTTCTCTTTGTTCAGGGTCCCTCAGTGTCAACATCCATTGCATGCTCTCTCAGCCCGGCTTTTCCATATTGTCCCATGGGAAACAAATAACATGGGAAGCCATGAGAGTGGATATGTGTGCCCATTGTCCTTCTCACTGTCATGTTGTCCTGTATGGTCTGTCAATTCTTAGATACTACTGTCAAGCTTTTGTGTGCTACTCAGATCCTTCACTGTCTCATAATTAGCTTCATGTTATTGTAAGAATCCGTGTTTGCTTCCCTTTGAAGGCAGCAGCCATTTGTTTTAATATATGATATTATAATTTATATAATTATATTGTATGTATTATATAATGTTTATTGTATTATATTATATTAGTGATGTGTGATCCATCCAGAATCATTTAAAAGACTAGAAATTAAAATAACTGGGATTTATTTAATTTTCTTTACCTGATATGAGTTGACTTGAATGACAAAATAGTAGAATTGCATTTAAGTTAATAAATTTCAGCCTTGAGTTGTCCTTGTTAAGATGAGTGGGTTCAGTGTTTTCTTCTGGTTGCGAAGTTATAGAATTCGAAGCGATGGTCTCTGTATTGTCTGTGGCACTGCCTGGAGTTTGTGCAATGTGTTTCTTCACATCTTACCAGCTAATGGCTGAATGGTTTGGAATAAACCAGAACACCAACAAAAAGATTAAAACATCTCTCCCAGGAAACTCATTTACAAAACATTTTCCCTTAATGACTTTAGTAATAAAAGGCTTTTACACTTACAGCCTTTAAATTGATTCCTTTGTTTATTTATTTGTTTCATCTGTTTTTTTTTGTTTGTTTCTTGTATTTTATACAAAGTCCTCTTTGTTCACTGACAGGGGAATTCACAGGTTTAGCTGCATTTATTAAGGGGGTTTGAAATATACCACAGGGCAGAGTCAAAGTGAAATCAAAGTAGATTGTCATGGTTCCTTCGGATACTAACATGATGAATAACTCTAGACTGTGAGTCTCAGTTTCCTCATCTATAAAATGGGTATTTTAAAACAAATTTCAATGGTCTAAGGTTTAATTGAAAATATACTCTATTAGCGGTATTTAAAATGTCTATAAAATCTGAAAGCTGAGATAATCCATGCAGTACGCACCACTGGGATTTTAGGTAGGCTTAAGGTTCCGTTGCAGAGAATGTATGCCCTACAACTGCATTTTGTGTTTTGGATCTTGGCTAACTCTGAATGATTAAAAGGAGAGAGGGTTAGCAGTTGCTTTTCTGGTGTCCTGCTGACTATGCTAATGATAGGGATGGTGCATTTCTCAGCAATACCTCCCCTGACTGAGTAAAACACTCCTTTCATGCCCAAGCTGCCAGGCGAGACTGTCCTGGCAGGACTGAGGAATTCCTACAGTTGAACAGACACAATTATGCAGCCTTGCCTTCCAAAGCTTACATGGAAGCAGTCTATTCCATTAAAGCAAACGATGAATGTCAGGGTAACTCAGCATGACCAGAGCACAGGACACAGAAGGTCAGGCCTCATATGTACTGTAGCCTGGCTTTACAGTGTGTGGTGTAGCAGCTATCGAAGCCAGATTGAAACACTCACACACACACGCACACACACACACACACGGACACGCAGACACACACAGACACACATGCACATACATGCACATACACACACATGCACACGCACACGCACATGTGCAT
Source organism: Rattus norvegicus (assembly GCF_021556685.1). NCBI lineage: Eukaryota > Metazoa > Chordata > Mammalia > Rodentia > Muridae > Rattus > Rattus norvegicus. Next base: position 15,674,593 of record NC_141548.1, on the reverse strand, counting down.
ATACACACAGACACACAGACACACACAGACACACACGCACATACATGCGCATACACACACACACGGACACGCAGACACACACACATACACACGGACACACAGACACACATGCACATACATGCACACACATGCACACGCACACGCACATGCACATACATGCACATGTGCATATACACAGACACACACACGCACACACACACGGACACACAGACACACACAGACACACATGCACATACATGCACACACACACATGCACACGCACATGCACATGTGCATACACACACATACACACAGACACACATACACTCACAGACACACATGCACATACATGCACATACACACATACATGCACACGCACACGTACATGCACATGTGCATACACACACAGACACACACGCACATACACACACGCATGCACGCACGCACATACCCCTGTAATAGAGCCCCTCCTGTATTTCTTGAGATACTGGCTCTGCACACGCTCCACTCAGACCTGCTGTTTCTCAGGTTCACTGTCCTTATCAAACTTATTTCTACAGGTTCTTCCAATCCCTGATTAGCTTTCACCTCCACTCTGCTGTCTTCTACTCCCCTTACTGCAAGACTAGATCAAGTCCTTTTGGTGCCAATATCTTAGAAATGAAGGGCACAGAGTGAAGTGTATTTCCCCTGAGTGAGTCAGTCACTGGCTCATGCACCCTACTGGATGAGTCTTTGACTGAGAGGAATGTGATTGAGATGACAGGGTCTTAACAGCACCTCTGAAATCTGGTGCTGGCTGAATTGAATGAATATGTTGAATGACTAGACATGCATTTCTAGAATATTCCCTAAGGAGATATTTCTAACGTTAGCTGCTTTCACACTTTGAAAAACCGAGACCCTGAAGTCAGTTTTACTACACTGTATCATTTGTTCCCAACAGTCTCCAAAGAGGGTCAAGCCATCCTTTTCCCCCCTATGATTATAGATCCAGATGAAGGAAGTATTCATTTTTGTCCCCAACTAGATCATTACCAGTGGTGTCCCTGAAATTCAGAGGTCCTATTCCCCATATTCCCAGTGACTCTTAGTCACCTGAGAGAGCTGGGCAGCCTTCTGAGAACAAAGAAGAGAGCCTCAAGCATGAAGAGGGGTTTGTGCCCTCTGCTATACCCTGTCTCCTCTAAGCAACGCCCCCACTCTTCCACAATCAAGAGGACAGAGCTGTGTGACTCCTGTCGCTCCTCTGCTTGAGTAATATATTGAGATTGGGAAGTCTGTAGGATGGAGACAGAAGGAAGCTACCTTATCCTGAAGGTAGCTGATAACTGTAATAGTGATGAGTGGAAGCCAAAAGCAGAAACTCTTAGGAAAGAGCATGTAGTGTATCAGTGTAGTGTATCAGTGTAGCGCAGTGGTTCTCAACCTGTAGGTCATATCCCCTCTCAGGGTCAAATGACCCTTTCATAAGGGTGGCCCCAAGACCATAAGAAAACATTAATATTTTGATTCATAACAGTAGCAAAATTACAGTTAAGAAGTGGTAATGAAAATAATTGTATGGCTTGGGATCACCATGACATGGGGAACTGTATTAAAGGTTCATAGTATTAAGAAGGTTGAGAACTTCTGGTGTAGGGTCATTCCTGCCTCTGGGAACTGGAATGATTATAGGAGTTCTCAGGCAGACATGATTTTGATAATCTCTCACACAGGATATACAGCTTGACCCAACAAGATTGCTACAAACATGGAGTGCACAAAGGGCAGTGTTATTACAAATCCTTCCTTCAAAGACCAGCTCACAGAAGGCTGGGATGCCTGCTGCTCAGTGCGGTAACACTGGGCTTCTCAATTTCGTAGGCCCTCTGCCTCCTTATGGGCATAAATAGTTCTTAGCTCACAAGGTGGATATAAATGATAAGTGAGTTATGACACTACCTAGGAGTCCTCTCAGCCTATAGAAAACACACTAAGTTAAACAAAGCATGAGTAAATATTGTCCTGCTTCCTCAGTTGCCTTAAGAAGAGCCTTGAGTGCTTCAGCCCTGTATCCTTCACCTCCACCCCTCAGCCCCAACCCCTCCCTACCCCATCCCACCCTCCTGTCCATGAAGCTTCTGTTGCTAATTCTATTATCTGATCCTATCCCACTCTTCTCTGCATCAGGGCTTTGCCTGTGCTCGCCCTTCTTAGGATTCTGTTCCTTAGTCATATCCTGAAAAGCCTCCCCTCTTCCCATTCTGTCTCATTCTCCGAGTTCTAAAGAACTATTGTGATGGTCTCTTCTGTCCTGGTTCCCTGATTCTGTATGCAACCCACTGAAATCAGGACTTAACAATCTGCTTACTTGACAACTGACTTTATACAACAAGAGTTCTATGAGGCCAGAGACTGTACTTGACTAAGACAAAAGCCACAGGAAACACTTTACAGCACATTCATGAGGCAGCACATGAGAGAACAGATGCATGGGTGGGTTACCCTGCTCATTGAAGTTGGAGGAAATGAAATGAATCGCCAAGGGCGCTCTCCGTAAGATTTAATAAAAGGTTTTGGCTGCCGCAAGGATTCGTTAAAAAAAAAAAAAAAGAAATGAATCGCCAAGATACCGAGCCACATTGAGGTTGGATGGGCATCCCACTCTGCTCTTCAACTCCTGTAGGACGGGTCACTGTTGCCAAGGGCAACCATTCTTGGCCTCATGGGCCTGAACCTGGGGTGCAAAAGAGCAGCGCAAGGGCAAAACCACATTGAAGCCATGTTTAAGGGCAGCTCTTTACCAAATGACTGTTTACTTCCGCTGACCTAGTTGCGGCACCACCGAAAGCACCTTACCGGAGTTTAGCTGCAGAAATAACAGTGAGTCCTAAAACACTGTTCCCTGGGACTCTCAGGTGTCCCTAGAAATAGCTCAGTATTGTGGTTGCTTTGCAAATCTATAATGTGTGTTTAACATAAATGCTTCACTACTGGGCGATGGCCGCTCAGATTACGGCATTTAACAGTGACAGTAATTCTGTATTCTGAGTAGTGAAAGGACAGGTAAAGTAAAAAGAACTAATCTCATCTCCCCCTCCCCGCTGTGTGTGTGTGTGTGTGTGTGTGTGTGTGTGTGTGTGTGTGTGTGTGTGTATCTTATAATGGAGATGGAACAGACAAAAACAAAGTGAACAAAGGAGTCGCAGTCTTGGAGTTAAGCATCAGTGTCAAGAAGCTTGAGAGACAGCTCAGCCAACAGAGTACTTCATGCATGCAGAAGGATGCATGTTCAATCCCAGAATTTGTGTTAAAAAAAAAACAAAGCTAGGCCTGACGTCACACTGTTGTAACCCCAGTGCTGGGGTATGGAGACAGAAGGATTCTGAGGAACCGTGGGACAGCCAGTCCCTAACTGGCCTAACTGAGAAGCTCTGGGCCAACGGAGGTATCAGTTCCAAAGAAGGTGGGTGTGTTCTCCTCATGACACATGAGATTTCCTCCAGCTTCCACATATGTGTGCACAGTCATGCACTACGTCTGCACACAAGTGAGCACACGTATACACTGGTAAAAATGAAGCAGTATCAAGTCACACAGAGGTCCAAGGATTGAAATACAAATAGAGATCAGGGTAGGGTTTCTCCACCACAGTACCACAGACCTTCTGTGCTGGCGGTTATCATGGGTATAGAAGATAAGGTGGGGAGGACATCAAAATTGGCCCCTGTTGAGAGCCACTCCGGTAGAGAATGATCACACTAACATTTCTTAAGTTTTCTTTGGTGCCAGACATTCTAAATGGAACATCCCAATTATTCCACAAAAGCAACCTATGGGGGCTCTTTCCTAAGAATGAAACTGAGACTGGGTGATTCAGCAGCTGCCTTACCACACAGTCAGAAATCGAGCGTGATTCAATCTGAGGCTGATTTGTTTCTAAACCCTACCTTCTCACTACACTAGAATGGGGTGGGATCGTTTTTAGGCTACAAGCAAAGTACCTTTTGTAGGAGGATTTGGTCTGCTTGCCCAACTCTTACCAGTGCTTGTGAGCACCCATGCCATGCCCAGAGACTGCATTTACTTACAGGGTCCTAATGCTGCCTCCTCTAGGTTTGCTTTCCAGCTTCCTCCACCCCAGTGTTCAAAGCTGTGGACTTCTCTCAACCAGCATCTCTACCCACCGCTTTGATATTGGGCTCAGCCAATGAGAAGCACGTTGACTTCAAAAGGTGGGAAGAAAAGATTGACTCAGTTTCCTCTCAGCCCAAACTTGGCTGTCTGACACTTATATGTCTACATCCAAGTCCTTGTGTGGCTTCCTCCCCTTCTCAGCCTCTCACTTGCCACTGTTCCTTGTCTCTCTAAGCAAAGGGGTCACAGATTCCCTGCTATTCAGAGCCCCAGGGGACCACACTATCCTTGATAACTGTCCTCCCCCTTTTAAAAATAGCCCCTTCATAAAGGTATGAGCTGGCTGCTTTGTGTCTGATACAAAAGTGGGACGGAATCTGATGAAGGAGTAGTCTGACCCTGATCTTAAACAGTTCTTGACATCACCGCGGGACAAGCCTTGCAGGCCAAAGAGCTAAAGTAAGTACACTGTGCCCACTGAAAGTGGGCAAAATGCCTACACAGGAAATATAGCAGAAGTACGAAAGATGACAGTGTATCAGCCATATAAATATCTGATTGGAGGCACTTCCATGAGTCTTCTGGATGCCCTGTGCGGTTCATGCTGTTGATGCTGCTTAGAACCATGGAAACAATCAGAGAGACAAGAAAGCCTATGGAAGGCTAGACAACTAGGCACTCTCCATACTTTGGTTTAGAGATTTATGTAGCCACATTGATTTAGAGATCAATGTAGAGTTGAACGGAACTAGTATTTACCTCAAGTGACACCAAAGACAAGTAACTTACGATTTTTTTTTCATTTGCTAGCAATTTTGACTAAATACGAAAATAAAAAAGAAAACAAATGAAATTGCATTAGAGACAAACTATTCCGAGCACGAAAGACATTGCACCTGACACTATGAGGCTGACTCTGAGACTGTCTTTGCTCACACCAGGAACTCCGAATTCTGTTGAATATGTCAGTCAAATAGGAATTTCCTCTGTACACTCAGTCTTGTCAGGCAAGAAAGGCTACCATAGAGGAAGTTACTGCCAGCTTGGAAGGAAGCTGCCAGGGAAGGGAGGACTGGATCCCAGAGCTTCTCTGTTCTATAAAATCCACTGAATACAGTACATGGCACTGTGCACATTTTGACAGGAAATAAGACATCTGAATCCCAGGTATCGATCCTACCATTTGGATGCCACCAATGTCTTGATTACAACTGATGATCAGACCAATTGTTGATCAACACTGCAGATTCTATATCAGGCATTTTCCCCCATTGGGTAAATGTCATTCAGCAATTTATTTATTTTTTAAATTTAATTTCCATCTGTCACGATTAAATGTTTTCTAATCACTATATTTTTATTTTATCATTCCTCCCCATAAGAGTAGGCTCAGTCCTTTTGAAAAAAACAAACAATATTTTTGTCTATCAACAAAATAATGAAAGAATTATGACATATCTATATAGATAGAGATATAAATAGATAGAGAAAAAGAGAGAGAGGGAGGGAGGCGGAAAAGGAAAGAAGGAGAGCAATGTTTTTAAACATAAAGAATTATGCAGTTGGGCCAGTGAGATGGCTCAACATTTATCTAAAGTCACTTGTCACCAAGCCTGAAAACCTGACTTGAATCCCTGGAACCCACATATTAGAAGGACAGAACTGACTCCCACAAGTTGTCCTCTGACATCCACATGTGTAGCATAGCAGGTCCACATAAGACATACACACATAAGTGTAAAAACAAGAAAGGAGGTGATGCCATTGGCAGGATAATGAATACAACTGGAGACCATCACATAAATAAGTTAAGCCAGCCTCAGAAAGATGAACATTTCGAGTACTATATTGACTAGGTAGGGAGAGAGTGTGCTGCCATGTCTAGCTCCTGATTTTAGTGGGATTGCTTCAAGTTTCTTTCCATTTAGTTTGATGTTGTTCACTTGTTTGCTGTATGTTACTTTTATTGTGTTTAGGTATGGGTCTTTAATTCCCAATTTTCCAAAGACTTTTACCACAAAGGGGTGTTGAATTTTGTCAAATGCTTTCTCAGCATCTAATGAAATGATCGTGTGTGTTTTTTCCCTTTGAGTTTGTTTATACAGTGGATTACATTGATGGATTTCCATATTTTCAAACATCCCTGCATCCCTAGGGTGAAGCTTACTTGATCATGATGGATGGTCATTTTGATATGTTCTTGGATTCTGTTTGCAAGAATTTTATTGATTAGTTTTGCATCAATATTCATAAGGGAAATTGGTCTAAAGTTCTCTTTCTTTGTTGGGTCTTTGGGTAGTTTAGATATAAGTGTAATTGTGGTTTCATAGAACAAATTGGGTAGTGTTGCTTTTGTTTCAATTTTGTGGAATAATTTGAAGAGTATTAGTATTAGGTCTTTTTTGATGGTCTGATAGAATTCTGCACTAAACCCATCTGGTCCTGGCCTTGTTTTGTTTGGGATACTTTTAATGACTGCTTCTATTTCTGTAGGAGTTATGGGACTGTTTGGATGGTTTATCTGGTCCCGATTTAACTTTGTCTAGAAAATTGTCCATTTCATCCAGATTTTCCTCTTTGGTTGAGTATGGGCTTTTGTAGTAGGATCTGATGATTATTTGAATTTCCTCAGTTTCTGTTGTTTTGTTTCCCTTTTCATTTCTAATTTTGTCAATTTGGATACTGTGTCTATGCCCTCTGGTTAGTCTGGCTAAGGGTTTATCTATCCTATTGATTTTCTCAAAGAACCAGCTCCTGGTTTTGTTGATTCATTTCTTCTTAGAGGTGGGAACAAAATACTCACAGGAGGAAATACAGAGACAAAGTGTTGAGCGTAGATTGAAGGAAAGGCCATCCAGAGACTGCCACACATGGGGATCCATCCCACATGCAGCCACCAAATCCAGACAGTATTGCAAATGCTGAGAAATATATGCTGGCAGGAGTCTGATATAGCTGTTCCCCGAGAGGCTATGCCAGAGTTTGACAAATACAGAGGCGGCTGTTGACAGGCAACCATTGGACTGAGAACAGTGGCCCCAATGGAGGAGTTAGAGAAAGGACTGAAGTAGCTGAAGGGATTTGCAACCCCCTAGGAAGAACAATATCAACCAACCAGACACCACCAGAGCTCCAAGGAACTAAACCACCAACCAAAGAGTATACATGGGGCCACCCATGGCTCCAGCCACATATGTAGCAGAGGATCATTTTGTTGAGCATCAAGGGAGGAGAAGCCCTTGGTCCTGTGAAGGCGCCATGCACCAGTGTAGGGGAATGCCAGGGCAGGGAGACAGAAGGGAGTGGTTGAGTGGGTGGAAGAGCATCCTCATAGAAGCAGGAGGGGAGATGGGATAGGGGAGTTCCAGAGGGGAAACTGGAAAAGGGGATACCATTTCAAATGTAAATAAAGAACTATTCAATTTAAAAAAAGAAGAAAAGGGGTTGAGGATTTAGCTCAGTGGTAGAGTACTTGCCTAGCAAGCGCAAGGCCCTGGGTTCAGTCCTCAGCTCCGGAAAAAAAAAAGAAGAAGAAGAAGAAAAACCTGCAAAAAAATGAACATTGCAAGTTTTCTTTCAATGTCAGTCCTAGATTTCATATGAGACATAAAATCATGTATATACAGATGCCAGGAATGTAGAAGCAAGAGTACAGTGAACAAAGAGGAATGACAGGAGCACAGAGTGAGGGGAGCAGGCTCGGTATGCATTACACACTTGCATGAAGAAGGTCCAAGGTAAATACAATGAACTCAAAGGAAACAAAACACTTCAAAAACATTTGGTTTATTAATGAGAGTTTATATCTGGTGTTTTTAAAGACTTATTTGGCTACAATAAATTTTTTCACTAGCTATTAGAAATTTCAAGGGTATCCTATTCTTGAGTCCCTACCTTCACATGAGTTTTTGTCTAGAAGGTGTTATATGTGTTACTCCTGACAGTGTTTCAGACAATACAGATGTCTTATCTGAGCAATTCTGGGTATGCTTATTATCCTCCTGAGTGTTTCCAGTTAGAATGAAAATCATTGCAGGCATGGTTCACATCACAAGAAAGGTGGGGGATTAATTTCTGAAAGGCATTCCAAAGGAATGAGTTAGGTGGGCTCTAGTGATTTGAATATGTGTGGCCCAGGGAGTGGCACTATTCGGAGGTGTGGTCTTGTTGGAGGAAGTGTATCACTGTGGGGGTGAGATTTGAGACCTTCCTCCTAGCTGTCTGAAAACAGTCTTCTTCTAGAAGCTTCCAGATGAAGATGTAAAACTCTCAGCACCTCCCACACCATGCATGCCTAGATGTTGTCCTGATTCTTCCTTGATAATAATGGACTGAACCTCTGACCCTGTAAGCTAGACTCACTGAAATGTTGTCCTTATAAGAGTTGTCTTGGTCATGGTATCTGTTCCTAGCAGTAAAAACCTAAGACAGGGGCTAAGAATGAAAAGCGATGAGAACCAAGGAAAAGCAACAGCCCAACTGCTTCCACTAGGGACTTCCACATCTACAGCCCCACAACAGGCTGCTGTAGGCACATCACCGCCACTATGTGTACTCGAGAGCACCCAGCCATGAGTTCTTCCTCATATAATTCTTTCAGCCTCCAAAGCACCTCCAGTGCCCTGGTCTTCCTGCCCAGCAATCCTGTTTATTTTTCTGTTGTTTGATATCAAATGTTGGGCAGTACTAGCCCCTGTCTTGGGTCTCCCATTGTCAACATCCATTCTCTGTTTTTGTGTTTTCCTCCAACCTGACCAGGTCCATTGTCCCTTCCTATGTGAATGAGATTCAAAACCGTATCTATAGGCTAGGCACCACTCTGAGGTTAGACTCAAGATTCAGGGTTTGATGAGTGACTGGATGAATGGTAGAGTCAAGTCTATCTCAACTCAAACAGCTCAATGCATCTTCTGGACTCTCTCATCCTAAGTATCTTCTTCTCTCGTCTCAGTCAGTAATACTCCCCTGCACTCTCTGGCAAACTGAAATAGGCAAGCCTTATTTTTAGATTCTCATTTTCTTTTCCCCTCATTGACTCCATTTTCATATTCTGCTGAATACAATGCTAAAAATAACAAGGATCCATCTACCTCTCCTCAACCTTGCTGCTGCCCCTGGAGCCCAGGACAGACCTCTGGCTGATGAAATGTTGTTTTTTCAATGATATCTTACTTCCCACTTTTCCTTTGTACTCTGGATGTGAACAATGCTTACAGTAAAAATCAAAGCCTGCTGGTGTCTTTGTTCCCAGTGGCTTCCTGCTGTGCTTAGGCTAAAGTACTTGCCTAGCATGTACAAAATCCCAAGTTGGGTCTATGCCATCACTAAACCAAGGATATGAGCCAACCCCCAAATCCCCTGCACTTAGAAGAGAATCCAGACTGAGGCTTCTGGCTCAGGCAGATTCATAGGGGAGTGCCCACAAGTTTTAGGTCAGCCTATGGCAACAGAATGAGTCTCTGTTTCAAATCACCAGGAAATCCCACAATATCAAGATCCTAACTATTCCTATGATGTGATCTTGCCTTCTTCTTTGCCTCAAGCAAGCAATCTCAGAGTTTGCCTGTAGGAGGCTATTTCATTGTATTGTTATTACCTTGAACAATCATCTCTCTAATCTTCATGTAACTGTCTCAGTTATCTAATAAATTTCAGCTTAAATGTTACCTCCGTCAATTTAATGTAGTACCTAGGAACCCTGTATCATATCATCCACCTGTCCCAGTGTGTCACACAGCACTATCTCATCTTTACAGGTTATTAATTAATTGAGTGGTCATCTGGTTAATGCCACTCGGATGACCCACGAGAAGAGGAATGAGTTTCCAAAGCTTAGCACTGAGAGTACTGCAAGGTAGATGATGTGAGGACTGTGAAGTGAGCTACATATTAGTAGGACCCATGAATCAGAGTATAAATGCACTGTGGCTTTTCTTTAATTAACTCAGCATCTTCATAGTTAACACATACAACTGAACCTTGCCAAGAAACACTGCCTCTTAATTTTACTATACTTGCTACACCCAGGCAGCCAATCTGCAAATAATCTTTAAACATTTTTATTTCATTAAAAATATTTGCGTATGTATGTGTGTAATCTGTTTATATGTGCAAGTTATGCTGTTAGTGCATCACATGCATGGAGGTCAGGAAACAACGACAGGTATTGTCCTCACCATCTGCCTTGTATGATACAGGGCCATTTTTTGCTGCAGTATACACCGGGCTAGCTGGAGTGAGAGCTTCTGGGATTTTCTTGTTTCTGCCTCTCATCTCACTATAAAAAAGCTGGGATTGCAGATATATACTATTGCACCCAGCTTTATGCAGGTTCTGGGGGTCCTCACATTTCCCCAGCAAACGCTTTATCCACAGATCCATCTTCTCAACCCAAGTCACAGATAGTCTTTGCATACCAAGATCAGTTTGAAGTAGTTTTCCTTGACCTCCCTGTTTTCTGAATGGAACTGCAGCCACATTCTTTTTTTTTTTTTTTTTTTTTTTTTTTTCGGAGCTGGGGACCGAACCCAGGGCCTTGCTGCAGCCACATTCCTAAGCAGCATCCATTTCTGCTGATAGGTTGCCCTGTGGTACTGGCCAGCCTCTACTTCCAAGGAACTCTATTTTTCTAATATCAAATGGTCTCCTCTGTGGTTCCTTCTGGCTCTAATAAGCATTGGAGAAATGTAGGAAAAAAATCATAGGTTTGGGAACTAGTAACAGGCAAATTTATTGAGTTTTCTAGGCCTCAGTTTCCCTTAAAAGACAAGAACAATACTCTCTACAATTAAATAATTCAGTGGTTTTATTCAGATGATCACTTGACATAACCACCTGTATATAATGAACATAGAAGCTGTCAGTAGAAGGGTTATGCTACTGAGATATTATTAATATCATCATTGTTGAAAGTTGGTTAATAAGCAACAGCTTTTCCAAGTACATCTACTACCTCAGAGAGAGGACTGCTATGGGACATATCTGATTAACGTCATCACACTGACTAGTTCTAACCAAGAGTCCCTTCTTTCCTAGTCCTTAGTTTGACAGTAAAGAGATAAGAAGACCAAGACTTCCATGAGTCACCTGAAACGCTGTTCTGCAGTAGAACTCGGTGTGTCTGAATGCTAAGTAACACGAAGTGAACAGTTCTGTTCTCAGGCAACTGCTGAACTCTTGGGGGTCTTCATGACCTGGACCTTTTCACTGTGAACACGACACCGGTGTCTTCCAATCTCCAAACTTCCACAGAGCCTCTGTTCCTCTATGTTGGGCATCTGGCAGAGAGCCACACAGAGGGTTGGTTGTGCTTGCTCATTTTTTTTTTTTTTTGGTTCTTTTTTTCGAACCCAGGGCCTTGCGCTTCCTAGGCAAGCGCTCTACCACTGAGCTAAATCCCCAACCCCTTGCTCCTTATTTAAGTCAAAGGCCTGTAGAAGACTCCCAAGTAGTCGATATGTATTTGGGGTGAGGTGGGAGGCACAACTCTAAAATTATGGAAAATAGTTTGTGGTATGTGGAACTGGGCACCTGCTTATAAATCAGCCCTCTAGTTACTCAGGACCTACGGAGTAGTAAACTGGAGAAATTAATTCATGTGATCCTTTTTAGGTTAGTGGACAGGCTTTTAGCTTTTATCAAAGTTTCAGTGAGGTTAAGCCTCCAATAAAAGCTAACACTCAATCATACAAATTGCTTAAAATGTCGGATGTGAAGCCCATTTGAATGAATCATCTCAAACTCGCCACAGTGCTGGCAATATTTTTAGCTAATTGTTCTCTTCTCTTTTTTCTCTACGTATCCCATTCACTTCTCTTATAAACCAGTTCCATTTTCTAAAATAAAAATAAAAGCAAAATTCTACAAAGCAGCATTTCCACAAAGCCTTCCATGTGCATTGTGTAGTCACACCTAGCGCTTTCTGACAGGCATTTCCTTGTAGGAGGAGTACACTCATCGCCCCCACAGGCTTCCATCAGAGACTTTCAAAAGCCATGCATTAGCAAGGGTTACTGGAACAGAGCCTACTCATCACAGCCTCACATAGGTCCACTCACCTCTTCCCCCCAACCCTCTAGAGCTGAGGACCCACCCCAGGGCCTTGTGCTTACTCGGCAAGCAGTCTACCACTGAGCTAAATCCCCAACCCCCACTTACCTCTTTCTAAAAATGCTCTCCAGTGCCCATCTTGTTCCTGAGGCTCAAAATTTCATCAAGTTAATTATTACCTCAAAGAGAAAAAGATCCCAGTTCTTTTTCTAGAAGTCTACAACATAAACTAGGTATGATGGCAAATACCTATAATCTGAGTACTTGGAAAGCTATACAGAAAAATCAGAAATTCAAGACCACCCGAACAACCTTAAGTCTATGACAATCCAGTCAACGAATCAACTAAATAAACAAACAGAAAAATCTATCTTAGTTACGGTTTAACTGCTGTGAACAAACACCAAAACCAAGGCAACTCTTGTCAGAACAACATTTAATTGGGGCAGGCTTACAGGTTCAGAGGTTCAGTCATTATATCAAGGTGGGAGCATGACAGTATCCAGGCAGGCATGGTGCTATAGGAGTTGAGAGTTCTACATCTTGATCTGAAGGCTGCTAGGAGAAGACTGGCTTCCAGGAAGCTAGGAGGAGGGTCTTAAAGCCCATGCCCAACATGACACACTTCCTCCACCAAGGCTACATCTACCTCAACAAGGCCACACCCCCAATAGTGTCACTCCCTGGGCCAAGCATACTCCAACCACCACAAAATCCTAAAGACTCTACCAGAAAATTCTAAGATCTGACATCATCGGGATACAAAAATTAGTAGCTTTCATACCAATAGCAAATAACAAAAACTGTGCTGAAAAAAATAAGTAAAATGCCATTCATATAAGTTTCAAAAAAAAAACCCTTAAGAATAAATGTAACCAAAGTAGTAATAGAATTCTGAGATAAAGAAAATAAAAAGACCTTTCATTACTCATAGATTACATATTATTAAAAACAATCTACAGATTCCATTTAATCTCTCTCTGAAATTCAAGTGGCATTCTGCACAAAACTAGAAAGAGCGATCCTAAAGTTCACATGAGAATATAAAAGATCGCAAATAATGAAAGCAATGATGAACGTGAAGACCAAGAGTGGGGTACCAACCACAATGCCGAATTTCAAATTATACTACAGAGCCGCAGCAATTGAAACGAGATGCCAGTGCAAGAAGAGGCATGCATGCAGAGTAGAAAGAGAACACAGTAAACCAGAATGAAACCCACACAACTATGGCCACCTCATCTTTGACAAAGTGTCAACAGCATACGGTGAAGGAGAGATCTCCATTTGAACTAATCATGCTCCCGGAAAACTGGGTACTCACACCTAGAAGAATGAAACTAGATCCATTTTTTTTCAATCAGTTCAACATGGACAAAAACCTTTGTGTGACTCCTGAAACTCTGAAACTGTTAGAGGAAGAGACAGGCAGAGGTGAGACCTTTCTGAAAAGGACCCCAATGATACGGAAACAATAGCAGCAACTGAGAAGTGAAATTTGGGGAACTCAAAAGTCTCATTATGGCAAAGAAAACAACGAACTGAGGAGAAACCCATGGTGTGTGATGCGATCTTCACTCTATACATCTGACAGATGAATATCGAAAACACAAAAAGAAGTGTTACAAAAATGTGACTGCAGTAATCTGTTCAGTAAATTGATAAATAAACTGACCAGATACTTTTGAAAAGATTAGATACTACTGGCCAATCAGCACATGAAAAAAAGATCAACACCTTTAAACCACCAAGAAAGATTCATGTTTCCACAGTCACTATCATCAAGAAAGAACAGCCAAAGCCAATGAGGATATGGTGAGGAAGAAACTGAACATGAGGGACTGGAATGGAAATTAGTACAGCCCAAGAAAAATATGTTCAGAAGGTCCTCACAAACTACAACTAGAGATATCATATGATTCAGGTGCACAACTCCTGGGTATATATCTTAATAATAAAAGTCAGCATACAATAGAGATATCACACAGTCGTGTATATCATGTATGCATTATTCACAACAGCCAGCTTGTGCAATCAGTCTAGGTACCCACAAATGCATAAGGAGACAGACAAAGAAGATGTAGTATATTCCTCAGCCATGAAGAACTAAAATTGTATCAATTGCTGGAAAGTGTATACAACTAGAGATCATCACACTAGGTGAAATAAATCAGATTAAGAAGCATAAAAATAATGCGCTTCTGGCGTCTATATATTTTTAAATATTTGACAGTCTGTGGTTTGGGGGCTTTGTGCAGAGCAGGAGAACATCATGGGGGAAGAATGAGTAGGAAAAGATAATGGGAGGAGACATGATAAGTATACATTCTATCAGTGTATGTAAATATCACAATGAAGCTATTATGGATATTAACATGCACTGACCAAAGTTGAAAATTCAAATAATTTCTTACATCAAAGTTTACAACACATCGAAGTTCACACTAAACGTTAAAGATACAAATGGTCATTTCTGTACAAAGTTGAAATTCCATCCTATTTCCAACTGCTCTCTGAACACCTGTCTAATGTCTGTGTGATTTTCTGCAGTATTAACTATATAATTAGAGGTGAGTGCCTAAGAAGATGTGTCGTGCGGGGCCAAAGGTCTGCACTGCAGTAATTCCAATGAAAAATGTGGCTTCTTCTGTGAATACGATGACCTCAGCTATTCACAAGCATCCAAAGCAAGCAAGTGATGGCGAAGTTAGCATGATGTTGGATCTCCAGATACATTAGCATGGTGTTGCTAGAATAGGAATACAGGTGCTACTTTTGAACTAAAATATAACACCATCTATCCCTCCTGTCAGTCATTCCAACATCTCTCTCCCCACCTCCTCCTTGCTCCTTCTCAATTTCATTGCCTCTTTTTCTTTAATTACTTTCATTATGCATTATATAAAAACAAATAAATATGTAGGTACAACCTACTGCATATCTTGAAAAAAAATCTTAAAATTTTTCTGCCCCTTCTTATGATGTTCTTCAAGCTTTGAATGTAGAGATTGTCTTGTAGAGGTTCCAGTTAGCGCTAAATATCCCACCACGAGGTGGATTTTGACCTCAGTAGAGATAATTCTTTCCAGATAGATAACAAGTTCACACGACTCCGTTTTTGCTCTTTTGGATCCAGGCCCATGGGTCATCATGCATCAAGTCTCTTTGTTTTCTGTCTGCGCAGCCTCGTTTTTCAGGACAGCAGAGGATTGGTGTGAACTGCCTTGGCCACGTACACTGAATAACACAAGGTGCTGTGTTCCTACCACCCGAATAATCGGCCTAGTGTCTGTATATCTCTATCCCTCTGCTTGCTTGGGACGCTTTTTAACCGCTGAAACCCCTGATTCACACAAGCCGGTTCTGCATGCCTTGTGGCAGTCGCTCACAGGAGCAAGCTGAGGGAAGGGCCCAGGCTCTTTTCAGAAACCCATTCTGGATCTGTTACTAAGTTATCAGAGTGGCCAGAATCTCCATCTTGGCATTTGAGAAAGCACTGAAGGCCTCAGGCAAAAGGAGACTTCTTTAACAGTGATTTACATATGCATGTTAAATTTACACGTGCCTGCTAAGCCTCCCTAGGGTCTTCCAGAAGCTGATTTCCTGGTAGAAAGTAAATGGGCTTATTTCAGGAAGAAGAAAAAGCCCACCAGTGGAGGAGTGGAAGGGCATCTGTCAAAGGTGGCTAAGCCAGTCATACGCCATTAAACCTCTCATGTCTCCCCAGGGCCTGCATTTCTTGAACTCACTTGCTAGTCTTGTCTTTCCTTCCCATTTGATTCTAAGCTACTTCCTGCCAAAGGCCATGCTTCGCTCATCACCAAATCTCCAGTGCCTTTTCCATTGCCAGAACAACACAACACCAGTATTTTTAATTGAATGAATGAATAAACTACGTGGGGCTATTCATTTCATCAAGAGGTCGTAACCATAGCACACATCTCTTATCTCTGTACACAGTTTGAACTTAATAAATGTCTACTAATCTGATAGTAGAAACTATGACATGGGAACAGGCAAAGGTTTTAGCCAAACGAAGCCCACATGTATGGTGGAATTATGGGCATGCATGCAAAGGAAGCCCACGTTCAGTGTTCTCCCGGTCCCATGAGACACAATTGTTTTTCCAGGCTGAACAGTATTAACAAGATGTACTGACCTAGACACACGACAGAAACATAATACAACCCACAAATGTCACTTAAATGTTGTGCAGCTTCCATAATTATGTCAAACGAAATAGGTGAGATAAATGTAATGATATGTCTAACTCCATAGAAACATGATACTGTCATTTCAAAATACAATCAGAGCTGGTGCGATAGCTGAGTTGGTAAAGCAATTGGCCATGCAAGTGTGAGGCCATAGTTTGATTCTCCAGAGCCCAAGTAAAAAAGAACAGGGTACAGTGGTAGGCACTAAGAGTCAGAGACAGGAGGCTCTCTGGGGCTGTCCAGCTAGCCTAGCTTATTTCGTGACATTCAGGCCAATGAGAGACTCTCTTTCAAGCAAGGTAGATGCCGAGGAAAGAATGACACTTTAGGTTGTCTTATGGACCCCCCCCCACACACACACACTTATTACTTGCACACACATATGGACATGTACATATGTCAACAATACACCAATATACTGAAAGAAAAAAAATCAATACAAAAGATATTGATGAGCTATTTTATGTTTTAGAAAGCTCTCTCTCTCTCTCTCTCTCTCTCTCTCTCTCTCTCTCTCTCTCTCTCTCTCTCTTCTCTCCCTCGTGTGTGTTACCTATACATCACTTCTCAGCATGGGTTTATAACTTTCCAGAAAGTTACAGTAGAAAGCTACAGAGAACCTGAACTACTATGGCTCTCAAATGAACAATTCTATCCAAACTAGCCCACCACATTCTGTAAATGCAGGAGGATTATTCCTTGAGATAGCCTGGCTCCAGATCTGCTGTCTCCACAGAGAATGTGTCTGTCACTGAGCACAAGGAGTTCCCACTTTCTGTCTTTTTCAACTATTTGTGGAGTTTAAAGATCAAAGCAATTAGTGGATCACTCAGAAAATTTTAACATTTTTAGTACTTAATGTTGCTGCGTGCTCCATAGACATAAACCTCACAGCCTCCCCCTCCTTTTTTGGTCCCTCCCTTATATTGGTCAGCTTGCAGAAACTTTTGAAATGTATCTGTCTTGACTTTTATAAAACATATGGCTTAAAAAAAAGCACTTGTGTTTTGGTTTCTTTGACTTTTGTGAGACTACAGTTACTTCTTGTTGTTTTAGCTTGGTTTGGGATCAGAGTTATCTGCCTATATTCCATATGCTGTCCTTGACCTCAGGAGTCTCCTACCTAAGTCTCCTAAATACTGGAGCTATAGGTGTGAGGTAAATAGAGATAAATCCTATAGATGGATACTCATTAACATATATTTATAAGTCAGATCCAGGCAACGTGGATGTTTAATAGCCCTATAATAAAAACAACCGAAATATTTATCAGCAATAGAATCAATGAAAGGCTACACCAGTCAGTGGGAAACGGGCTTCACAGAAAAACAACCAGCTACTGTTCCCTACACACTGCAGACGAAAAAGCAGCTAGACACAGAGACCTTACACTCATTCATATAGAGTTCAGGACAGGCAAACCGCATCTCTGGTGCTAAAAGTGTGGATAAAGGTCATCTGTGGTGGGGAGAGATTACACAGAAAAGCAAAGGTTCTCCTGGAGTGCAGATGTCTCCCCTGGTGATCTGGGTGCAGAGGACACAGGCGCACACTTGGAGATTTGTGTGATTTCCTATGGTTCAGTTTCCTCCGATACCGTTCACATCAAAACAACCGGATACATAGAGAAGCTAGGAGGGTCCTTTACTCCCTCCTCCTGTTTCACTCAGAGACTGGTCACTTCACACCTCCTTCTGCTCTTACAATCTTCAAAAAGCAGAATAAACAAATGGTAATGCTTCAGAGCAAAAGCCATTGTATTCCCTGTGTGTCTGCGCCTTTCTTCCCATTGCCCACCCTCTGAACTCCCCAGGCCTAGGTCCTGTGTCATTCAAGTGAGCGGGTAACTGAAGACAAAGGAGAAATCAGTAATGATGCAAACGTTCTGCTCAGTCACCACACGGGGCATCTCCCAAAGTCACCCATCAACCTCATCATGATGGTAAGGAGAACAGAAGACCAAAAATAGTTGTCATCAATTACTCAAGGCAAGTTCCACCCGAAGCTGAAAGACAGGTCTGCTCCTATGGGAAGGAGTGTGTGTGTGTGTGTGTGTGTGTGTGTGTGTGTGTGTGTGTGTGTGTGCGTGCCTGTGGTGTTTACATGTGTGCTAGTGTCTGGGTGGTGCATACACGGATGCACACATGGAGGCATGAGGATGACAAAAGATGCCTTAGCAGATCACTTTCCACCATATGTGCTGAAATCTCTTGCTTTATCCAGAACTTGCTAATATGAGCTAATCTAGGAGGTAGGTTGCACCAGGAGACCCTTGTCTTTGTCTTGAGCTCTGGAATGGCAGGAGGGCTGCCACACCCACACAGTGTAATGTAGGGGCTAGTGAATTCTCAAGCTTAGGGAATTCACTTTCTCTGCTGAGCCACCTCCTGCTCCTACAATTTTAATATGCTCCAAATTACCAACTGCATGATACAAGCTCTGACCCTTTCTGAAGAGAATTCTTGTAATTTATAATGAGTTTCTATTGAAGGGGAATGTCTTCTTTTTCACTCTGGAACAATGTGCTTGTTGCAAATGGGTGGGTTCCTCCCTTCTTCTTTCCCTCCTTCCCTCCCTCCCTCCCTCCCTCCCTCCCTCCCTCCCTCCCTCTCTTCCTCCTTTCCTTTCTCTCTCCCTCCCTTCTTTTCTTTAAAATCTTGGCATAGACTGCCAAAAGGTTGATTTTAAAAGTAGCATGTGTACTACACTCTAGGTAATGAAAACCTCTCCTATCTTAGCTGTGCCTGAATCAGAGTCTTTTTAAGACAGGAAAAACACCAACTATAGGCTGCGGATACAGTTCCCAAGGACATGCCCATATTTGGAAGACAGGGAGTGTCTCCCACTTGCTGATCTCACTTATGTGACTTTCATTACAGTGAGCCACTTCTGAGCATACTATGGACACAATAGCAGAAGATTTTAAAAGAAAATAAAAGGGGCTGGAGAGATAGCTCAGTGGTTAAGAGTACTGGCTGCTCTTCTAGAAAACCCAGGTTCACACCTGGACCTAGGCCTCCCTGCCCATATATAGTAGATGTGCAGCTTGGTCTTTTTGTGGGTCCCAAACAACTGGAGTGGAGGCTATCCCAAACGCTGTTGCCTGTATGTAGGATATGTGCTGCTAGATGGGCTCCCTTGTCTGACCTCAGTGGGAGAGAAAGTGGCTAACCTAGCAGAGACTTGAAGTGCCAGGGTTGGGGAATACCAAGGGGGAGTCCCATTCACTGAGAGGAGAAAAGGAAGGGGAAAATGATTGTGGGAGAGTGACACTGGGAGGTGGGCAGTGAGCTGGATGTAAACTGAATAAGAAAAAAAGAAAAGAAAAGTGAAACCAGGTTCAATTGCCAGCACCCACGTGGCAGCTCACAACTGTCTGTAACTCCTGTTCCAGGAAATCTGACACACTCACAGAGACATACATGCAGTCACATCACCAATGCCCATAAAATAAAAGTTTTAAAAAAAGAAAGAAGAAAGAGATACATACATACATACATACATATATTTACATTTACATTTACATTTTAGGATCATTTACAACAAGTGCATTGTTCCAGAATGGAGAAAAGAGAACATATTTCCCTTTGATAGAAACTCTAAAAGCAAAAAGCAAGTGGCTAGACAAAGAGAGCTCCCCAGCAGTGCTGGGCAAGGAGGAAATAAAAGGATATCATGAAGTAGGCTTTACAGTTTCTAGACAACAATTGTAAAAGCTGCAGTTTCTCTGAGCAAACCAAGCACAGCACCTCCTGCTTCTTTCTCATGCCAGCATCTTGTATTAAGCTCCCAGCTTACTAGTTCTTCCATTCTCAGCAACCAAAAAATGGAGATCTACCCGCAGACAGAGCCAGTGCAAGGCCAAACATTCCTATAGCTTCCCTGCTGAGGTGTCGCCACTGCTGTTGGGAATGCAGGGAAGAATCTAGTCATGTATCCCCAGGGGAATTCCATGAAATAATCTAAGGTGAGGAAGTAAACACAAAAGCTGATAAGGTCCCAGGAATCAGGGAGTATTTCTACAACAAATACCTAGGATAATCAAGTTATAAAGAGAAATGCTAATGCCTTCTTTGGTTTTTTTTCCACAACCAGATGGGTCTGTTGCTTTCAGGCCTGTGGCAGCTCATTAAGATTGGAGCACAAGTTGAGGCAGATGCCTTACCACCTGACTGGGGAGTGAAGAGGAACAGACCAAGGGATCCTACCACCCATTTAAAAGAATGTCTCCAAAGACCGGAAGACCTCCTCGTATGTCCCACCTCTTAAGACTCCATCATGACCTCCCCAATGGGTGGCCCTAAGGAACAAGCCTTTACTACACCGATCTCTGTGGAACATTGAGGATCCAAATTATAGCCAAAGGGAATCTGGAGGTGCCAAGGAGCTGAACATCCTCCTCCCCCTAAAACTCAAGTTACTCCTTTCCTGTACAGGGAAAATATAAATAGGCCTCTCCAAACATTAAGATGAGGGACTGTTCTATAGAGCCTACATTATATGTTGGGGGTTGACATTTTGTCTAACCTATAGCTTTTTATCTTGAAAACTCAAATACACAGTGTTGGGAAAGTATGTTCTCTGCGTGTGTGTGTGTGTGTGTGTGTGTGTGTGTGTGTGTGTGTGAATGTTCACAGACACATGTGCCATGCTTGTGCCATATGTATGGCACAGTGCACATGCTGAGGTCGGAGGACTTCTGGTGTCTGCCCTTGCCTTTCCCCTTGGTTTGAGTTGGGTCTCTTTGCTGTTCATTGCTGTGTACCAGGCTAGCTGGCCTGCTTCTGGGGAGTCTCCTAGCTCTGCTCCCCATGTCACTATAGGTGACCATAGGTGACTCTCAGTGTAGAAGCAGTGAGTTTACAGGTGTGGTTTCTAGGATTCAAACTTTGCTTGCATCTGGCATGGCAAGTACTTTACTCTGACATTTCCTTAGTCCAAACGCTTATTTTCTTTGAGGAATGGTGGGTGGGAATTAAACATTAACTGCCAACACTTTCCCAAGGAACAAAGAAACTAAACTGCTCTACACACTCTCCAAAGGAAGCCACACCAATTAGCATGTTCACAGGTGATCAGACCTACACCCTATCTTTACTAAGGAATCAGGCCACCTCTGAGAGGTATATATGCTTGTGAAAACTGCCTTATCCAGCGAATATTCTGACCAACAAACCGTGGTAAAAACAAATTCCACACCTGGATTTCTCTTTAAAGAGAAAATACCAGGGTTTATTAAGTAACTGGACAGAATTGTTTGCTTACTCTTCTCTTCTGATTGTATTAAAGGCTCGTAAGCAGAGAGTCTCCTGGGTACATACTCTGTGGCTCTATATGAAGGATCGAGAAACTAGCAAGTAAAAGACAACATTTTGAGTCAGAAAGGCTTAACGACCAGAAGTATCAACTCAAGGTTCAAGTAGTTTTTCAAAGCAACTTTACTTAGAAAAGAATCCAGATTATATGTAAACTTCAAAGTACAAGTGTCTCCATTTCTCTTGTACGAGGAAAAATGAGATATGGCTCAGGATATTGCTACAGAAAAACGTGAAGTCTCTTTAATAACTATGACAATACTTGGTATGCAACCCACATCTGGTTGAAGGACGATGTCCAACTCTAGGGAATGTTCTAGCCCAGTGAGAGCCATTGTCTTTCAGGAAAGGCTTTCGATTAAAAACCACCAACAGCAAAAGGATAACTTACACTGTCAGTTACAGCATCGGTCTTAGCAAATAGCTACCACACCCACTAAGATACTGGGCCTTGACCATGTCTGGATCAGAAGATAGAATAGTATTAAACCTGCTGTATCAGCATCTTAGGAGAAGCTGGGGCAGGGATAGTGTCCCTATAATGCAATAAAAAAAAGTCAAACCATCCAAAGTGTAAAATATGCAAAAGACTTAAGTAGGCACTACACAAAGATGTATGACTAGGCAACAAGCATGTTCGTCGTTGTCTGTTAGGAAAATGAAAGTGAAACTACTGTGACATATCACTGCACAGACACCAGAGAAACTGAGGAAGACAGATGTCCAGTGCTAGAGAGGTTGTGAGTGAACTGGATCTCTCAGACATTTCTAGAAGATGTGGATGTATGACTATCTTGCATAATGACTTGGGAAATTAACCTCTGCCTACCTTAAAAGATAGCACTTTACCCTTACCTGTTTGCTATTGAGAAATAAATGTGTTTATACACATATACATGTGCCATGCTTGTGCATACTTATGCCACAGTGTACATGTAGAGTTTGGAGGGGCTCTACTGGAAGAGATAAGTTGATAGAGTTAAGAGCATTTTTTTTTTCCTTTTGGCTTCTCAGCACCTGGGAATCAATATAGCCAGAAACCAATATCTCCCCAAGATGGATGACTGAAGGGTTTCAGTGAAGTTTAAGAGTGTATGGGCAGAGACTAGAAAAGACTCACTTAGGTTAACTGAAAAGAGAGAAAACAGTATTTTGGTCCTGAGCACCCTGTGGCTAGGCAGCAAGGGAGTGGTATGGTAACAGGATGGCAAAATGGGAGAGACCTGAGCAAGAATGTGGTGTAGACAGATGAACAATAGAAATAGAGTCTGCACCCGGCTGACCTTGATTGATACAGTGCGCTGCTACTTGCCAAGGGCTCTGGCAAGCAAAATCAAAACAGTAACACTATATTGTTTATACCAAGGTGCCATCTTGGCAGGATCATACACCAGTGTGTTCCCTTGGGATGGACAAGTAACTACCTTGTCCCTTTTCATGGAGTATAGCCAAGTGCTCTCACCTTGTTCCTGCCAGCATCTATCTTGTATTTCAGTGTGGCCATAATGAAGGGTCACTGATGAAATCTATGTGAACATTATAGGCAGTGAAATTTAGATCAGAGACCTAGAAAACAATGCGGCTTGTTTTTTCTTTAGGACTGATACCTAAGAGAAAAAGGGTTGGGACCTGGAACACTTCCAATGTCACACAGAAACTAGGCATCAGGAAACCATGCTTATAGGCAGTTGAAAACATGGAACACAGTCTGTCCCTTGCTTCTAGAAGCACGTGTTGCTCACTCTTCATGTGAGCTACATATTGGGACCTGTGACCCCAAATCCATAAGAGATCCATGTTAAAATGTTCCTGAGGATTCTTGGAGCTTATATACTAGATGTAAACTCTACCCAAAGGAAGTCTGATCCCATATTGTCTTATTTAAAAGCCATTCTAATCAGTTCTGGACTCAAACTATTCCCATTGACCAAATAATGTAGAAGAAATCATTTTAAGGAACTGAAGACAACGTTGAAGAAGTAAAACATTAAGCCTGTTATAAAGATAAAAGAATAAGAACTTAAGAACATACTTATAAACAGACCACACAAGACCTCTCTAGCACAATTAAAAGACCTAGTTTATATTACTTTCTGTGAAGAAGGTGCTCAGGTACAGACTAAAGACAGAAAACTTCTTCAGCAACACCCAAAACAGTGGTAAAGATATGGATATTTAGGTACAGAAAGTCTTCAGAACCCAAATAGACATGACCATAACCTCTCAACATCATATTACATTTACTCTCAGGATACAAAGAATACTGGTGTGCCAACTCACTTATAATGTCAAAGCCATTAGGATACCAGTTGATTTCTCAACAGAAGTTTTAAAGGCCTGGGGATCTTAGGCAGATGTAGTTGTAGCTCTGAAAGAAAGTAATGAGTCAACCTAGGTTATTGTCATTTGATAAAATTGTCCTTCTGACTCAAAAGAAAGATAAATATGTTTCAAGATAAGCAAAGGACAAAAGTCAATCATAGTTACTAAGACACATTGCAGAAGATACAGGATTATACAGAAGGATAAGTAATCACAGCTAGGAACTTAGAGGATCAATACATCTATCTCATCAGAAGATCAAATAATGAATTAGGAAAGAACAGAGTATTATAAACAAAAGAGAATGCCAGTAATAAGTCCAGCTTCCCACTATGACCCTCAATGTAAAGGCTTACTAGGTAAAAGACATTTACTGTGTGCTGCCTGCAAGAAACACACCTCACCAGAAAGACAAGCATAGACTGAAAAAAAAAAAAAGAAATGGGAAATTATATTCCAAGCAAATGGAATTAAGCATAGAGCTCTACTCATATATGACAAAGTACATTTTCATCTATGTAAGCCAGAAGAGACTTTTAAAAATGGTCATGACACATTGGTAGAGGAAGCAGCACATCAAAAGATAGGTTTATAAATATACGCATAGGTAAATGTTGCGGTATTCAATCATATAACCAAGCACAACTGGACACAGAAAGACAGAACAACAGGTAAGTCCCTGTTTAACAATAGCAATACTCTACTTTCTCTAGTGCAGAAGTAATCTAAACTGGAAATCTAAAAGAAACTTCAGAGCTTAACTATGGCATCAATAAGTGGATTTGAGACAGTCATAAAATAATAAACCTTAACTACTATAGAATAAATGTTTTTCTTCATTATCTTATGGAACTTTGTCTAAAACAAATCATGTTTGCATCACTAAAACAATTCTTATCAAATGCAATAAAATAATTAGATGTGTAATTTCTCACATCTAATTTATCAGATCAAAATGGGATGAAGTCACTAACTAACAGCACTAACAATAGTTATTTCATTTTGTCTTGAGACAATGTCTCAGTCTGTAGCGTAGGCTGGTCTGTATCTTGCTCCATAGATCAGGAATACCTCGAACTCATGGTAATCCTCATTCTTTCTCCCCTTTAGTGTTAGGATTATAAGCATGTACCACTATCTCTGACTTAAGAATGAACTTTTCATCGACTGAAGTATGTGAGGAAATAAAGGGAGATTAAAATTCTTAAAAACAAGTAAAAATGGAAGCAACAGAATCAGTAGGAAACAATAAGGCAGTTCTTTGAAATATCCTCTAAACTTTAGAGCTATTAGTGACAGAAATTAAAAATAAGAGACATTTTTATTATCTCTTTTAGAAAAATAAAAATAAGTCAATGCAAAACCCAGAGGAAAGAGATCCAGACTGAGATTTAGGATAAAGTCTAAAAGAATAATACAAAGGTCTGTGAAATGAAGATTCATAAGATTGAAAAGTCATTAGCTAACTGAGATGAATCAGAGAGAGAGAGAGGGAGAGCAAGAAGGAAAGCAAGGGAGAGGGGGGGAGGGGACGGGAGGGGAGGGGACTGGAGGGGAGGGGAGAAGAGGGGAAGGCGGCCAAAGTGAGAGGTTAGAGATGAAAAGGAGTTGACGAAGTAACTCACTAATAACTTGGACATCCAAACTCCTCAAAACAGACAAAACCAAAAAAAGAAAACTATACATCAATTTTTTGATAAGCATACACACAAAAATGACTTCCAAAATGAATTCAATCACAAATTAAGAAAATCATATGCCATGATCAATTTGGTATCATTACAGGGGTACAAGAATGGCTGAAAACACAAAAATCTATAAACATAGTGCAGCATTAATAGAATCAATAGTAAAATTACACTATCCTTTCAATGAATACAAAGCAAAATTCAACTCTTTGCATGATGAACTCCTGGAACATTCTAAAGTTATAAGTATCATATCTGAATAGAACAAAAGCTATTTACAATAAACCTACAGTCAATGCCATACCAAACTGGGAAATCTGAAAGCATTTCCTCTAAAATCAGAATCAACACAAGGATAACCATTGTTGTTCTTGGTGTTGGTTACATCATCAATGTAACACAAGTTACAGTCATCTCAGAGAGGAAATGCCAATTAAGGAATGGCCTCCATCAGATGCCCTGGAGGCAAGTCTTTCAGGCATGTTCTTGATTAATGATTGTTGTTGGAGGGTAGGGTTCACTGTGGATGTTGCTACTGCTGGGTAGGTGGGGCTGGGTTACATTATAAAAGCATTCTGAGTAAGACATGGGAAGCAAGCCAATAGGCAGTACTTCTCCATGGTCTCTGTTTCAGTTCCTGCCTTCAGGTTCCTGGCTCGAATCCCTTCCCTAATTTTTTTTCATGAAAGATGAAAATAAACTGTACACCGTGATTCGTAAGCTGAAATACACCTTTGCCCCCCTCAGGAATTGCTTTAGGTCATGGTCTTTATTATAATAATAGAAATAGAACAAGGACACCATTCTTATTTTGTGTAGTGTTTGCATTTTTAGCCATAGACATATAACCAAAGAAAGAAAAACTGGTATATAAATAGAGAAGAAAGAAGTCAGTTTATCTATTTGCAGATGACAGGATCCTGTCATTAGAAGGTCTTAAAGACCATCTTGAATTTCACAGTGGCCGTCCTAATTTCTATCACTGATGCCAGTGTGGAAAAGATTTTCCACTAACCTGATAAACTCAGAAATATATAAAAATCCATAGCCTAGGAAAGATGATTAGGAAAATAATTCCATTCATTGTATCTTGAAACTACCTAGGAGTGAGTCTAATGGGGGAAGTAATTTCTGTAATAAAATGCATAAAGCACCAAAGGCAGACATTGAAAAAGACGTCAGAACCTGAATAGCGATCTTGTATAGAAAGAGCAGTGCTGGAAGCATCAAAATACTTCAAATTACATGACTGAGCCATAGTAACCAAAATAGCACGGTAATGGCACAGAAGCAGATACGCAGACCAATGAAATGGGGAACCCAGAAATAAATTCATGCTGTTACACCCATCTGATTCTTAACAAAAGTGCCAAAAAACACATGTTGGAGAAAATATATTCTCTTCAACAAATGGTGCCGGGAAACTAGAAATCTCAATATGGAAGAATAGAATTAGATCCCTACAACAAATGGTCCTGGGAAACTAGAAATCTCAATATGGAGGAATAGAATTAGATCCCTACAGTTAATCATGTTTTTTTTTTTAAATCAGTTCAATGAAGACCTTAATGTAAAATCTGAATCTTCGAAGCTGCCAGAGAAAAATAAAATCTAGACAAAGACTATAGAATGAGAGAAAAATCTTTTCCATCTGTTAATATAACAGCATTAATATACAAAATACACAGAGAACTATAAAAGAGTAACAATGCAATCAACATGTAAGCAAAAACTTCCATAGGCACTTGGAAAAAATATCCTCAACGCTAAGTGTAAAGGCTTATACCTGTGATCCCAGGGCTTGAGAAACCAAGGCAGAGAGAGTGCCATTAGCTTGAATCAACTCAGGCTACAGTAGTGAGATCCAGGCTGGCCCTGGCTCTATATATAGCATGACTCTCTATCAAACAGCAAACAGCCCTCCAAAAAAGTACAAATGGGTAGCAGTGCATAAAAATGTTGATTATCTTTTATCATTGGGGAAATTCAAATCAAAACTATGTAAGATAACTATCATCGAGTATCCATCAAATGCTGGCAAGAATGAGAATGAGGAACTCTTACGACACTCGGCAATGGTAGGAATATAAATTAGTGTAGCCACTGTGGATGTTAGTATGGAGTTACCATAGAAAACATCAAACAGTTTGGTTGTATCAAGATAAAAGAAGAGGGAAAAGCATCAAACCACAAAAATACATGTGTGTTTATCATGCTTCACAAAAGTCAAACCACAGAAGGAATTTAGGAGCCCACCACCAGATGTGAATAAAGAAATCTCATCCACATCCACAATGGAGGGATTCACACAGGCATAAAGGAGGAGGAGATATCATTTCCCAGAAAAGACACACATGGAAATCATCATTTTAAGCCAGCCGGACTCCAAATAAAAGTATTATGGGCTTTTTTTCCCCTCACAAGTGAAATATAGAGAAAATGCAGGGGGGACTCTGGAAATGATGCAGTGGTTTTAACAGTTGCTGCACAAACACGAGGATCTGAGTCCAAATCTGTGGCACCCATGTAAGGAGTCCAGTGTGGTTTCATAAATGCCGATAGCAATGGTACTCTGCAAAGAAGGAGACAGATTCAGCAGGTCACTCCATGCCAGCCCAGCTCTACGCTCAGTGAGAGACTGTTTCAAGGTAATGAGCTAAAGAGTGGAAGAACAGGACATAGGGCATCCTCCTCTGGCCTCTGCAGGCACAAAATACACATGCTTGCACACATAAACATGTAGCACACATGTGTACAGACATGCACATACACACATTACACACACACACACACACAGCACATACATAAAATAGGATGGGATCTATCATAAAAGAAGGCATTGGGAGCAATAAGGAGGATCCAAAAGGACAATGAGATGATCCTAATCAAAGAATGCTTATGCTCACTTATGAGAATGTCACAGTGAAATCCACTGTTTTGTTTTTAAACCTGTCCACCAAAGTCATGTATAAGAACACACACAGTAACTTTATTCTATCTAGCCAAGCTTGAAACAGTTCAAACATCTATCAGAAACAAAACACATACATTGTGTTATAGTCACAATCAAATATATTATTTAAGGGTCCAAGGAAACAAATCGTTGACACATACAGCATAGTGACCCTTCAAGAGCATATGACCACTTTACACTACTTTTAGACAAGTATTTTCTCTGTGTGTGTTTGTGTACGTTCACATGCTCCCATGCATACACATGTAAATGTGCACACATGTATATGTGAGCACATGTGTGGGGGCGTGGAGACCAGAGGTCAACTTCGCATGTTGCTCCTTAGGCACTAAGGAGATTCATCTCTGGATGATCTGGAGTTTTCTTGTTAGACTGGCTAGCCAGCAAGTTCAAGGCTCTGTTTCTTCCTTTCCCTAATACCGAGATCACAAGGCTTGCTACCAAGACCAGCTTTCCTTCTGTGAATTTTGGTGATCAAACTTAGGCCCTCGTGTTTGAATATTAAGTATGTTACCAACTGAACATCCATCCCTAAAATTAGGTCTTGGTGAAAGACATAAGCAAGTTAAGTGGCTTTAAGAGGTGACACTGACAGATGACTAGAGGCCAGCTGTGAAGGTGTGGGTGGGAACGTGGTAGAGTAGAGGAAATAGTCTACATCGTGAGGTTGAGAACCACTGTTATGGATAAAGGCACGTGCGATCCCTGCTTAGCCATATTTTGCACGAGAGTCACGCACTGCTTCTAAAGAAAGTAAGGAATGCCCTGTGTGTTCTGCGGGAGAATACAAGGAGCTGTCGATGGACTCGCCTGGACTCCTCGTGGTTTCCCTCTGCTTACTTTAGTGTGAGATTTCTGCTGTGAGTGCTTTCAATGGATCACTGAACAGAAGTGGTCATAGGATGCCCTGAAGTGTGCATGTACATGTGCACACACAAGTAGACTGGAGTTAGAGAAACAGTAGCTGCCTGTGGAGTGGATGGTACAGTGAGCAGGCTGGAATCACTGTCCCAGAAATACAATCCATATGAAGTAAGTCTAGAATTTTCTGTGCTGGTCTGAACCAAGAAGGCAGAGCTAGCTACTGTACAGGGTGTTGAAGTTGTTGGAAAAAATCAGTTATATGCATTTTTTTTCAAATGAGAGACAAGCTTTCTCAAAATCTAGAGGGAAAGGATCCCAGCAGCTACTTTGTGTCCCCTCTCCAGATTCATTATTAGATTATTCATTATTCATTATTATTCATTATTCATCTGCGTTATCTGAAACACTCCTCTCTCGCAATGACTTCTCACACTTTTCCACATTATGTCCTACGTTACCACACAGCAAGCAGCCTAATGTTAGTGGATGAAATCAACATCCACTTGATTCTAGGTCTGATGGAAGAAGAGCTTTGGGTGAACTCCACTGACCCCTGCATTTGATGGTCAATGTTAGTATCCTGCAGCAGCTGAAACAAAGGACCGCAAACTAGGTTGCTTGGTAACAGAGATGTAGTCTCCTTGAATTCTGGGGATCTGGAGTCCTAATTGGGGGTCCTGATAGGAATTTTTCCCACAAAGGCTCTAGGAAGGTGACTCCATTGCACCACCAATGCAGTCTACCTGCAGTGTCTCTAGAAATAACCTCCCTTACCTCCCCCAGAATCCAGTAGCCTCATGCATTGACCTTGTGGCAGCATTGCTCCAATTCCAGTCTCCACCGTCACATATACCCCCTGTGTCTCAGTGTTTTCATTCGATAACCCCCCTCATGTCTGTGTCAAAATCAATCTTCTCACAATGACACCATTCTTGAGATTGGGGGCTATATCCTAATGCCTCACCTTAGCTTTATTAAATATGCAGAGACCCTTCTCATGACAACAGATGCACCCACAGGGACTGAGAGGATAGCTATTCAGCATATCCTTTTGGGTACATAGGATTCAACCCAGAATTACCTGATAAGGCTGAATTCAAGGTGATAGCTTGGTCTGACTCTTACTTTGGAAGACTTCACTTCCAAGTTCGTTCAGTTCTGAGAGGAGTTCAGTATCTAGAGGCCATTGACATTCTTCATCTCATGATTCCCGCTATCCTCTAGGTGCTAATCTGCATGGAATCCATCCCAAGCTTGGCATCTCTCTGACATCCCCTGTGGTCACAGCTGGAGAAAATGTGTTGCTTTAAAAGGGTTCATATAATTAGACTAGGACCCCTGGGATGATTTCTCTTGTCCCATAAAACTAAGCATACTTAAGAGATTAATAGTTTATATTTACAAGCTCTACCCTCAAACAAAGCAGAGGGTCTGTGTAAGGAAAGGGGTCATTAGGGGTCACTCTTGTAATTCTGCCTACCACATCATTCTTATCAGTTCCTTTTACTTCTTTAAACACCAAATTACATGTTCACTATCTTCTGCTTCAAGTTAAGGTTCTAGGAGGGTAAGGAATAAATGTCTCTTATTCACAGTCGCAGACTTAAACATCATTAAGACAGAAAGTACTCAAGTAAATAAATAGGTGCATAGCTGTAAAAATGACAAGTTTCTCATGATCCCAGGTTGTTTTGACCTATTCATTTGCTCATCAGGTACAGAAACACTGAAAGCATTGCCTTGCCCTGTCAGACCTTGTTTTCAGACAGAGATAAGCTCTGGCAGGAGCTGAGTATGTGGATTAGGGTACCAGATGTCATGGTTGAGAAAATGGACCCAGAACTTGGACTGACAGTGCTCAAAACTTTCAAGTGTTTACTCTTTGCCACCACATGAGAAATGGACTTCCATTTGCTATGTCACTTCCTCTAAGAATACATACTACCTTTACAAAAAAATTAATTGGCACAGACAGTTGGGTGACCGGTAATGAGAAGACAGAATGGGCACTTTGCAGTAACACTAATGTAGCCCGTCTGGTTTAAAATGACAGGCATATTTGAGTTGCTAAGGTTAAAACCCTTCCCCTATTCCTTGACTGAATCAATAAACAACTCCTTATAAATATGAAACTCCTACTCTGCTGGATCTGGGGTGGAGGTTTACAAGAAACACAGCATCTCAGGTAATACTCAGCTTCTTTCTACTCTAGCTCCTGTCTGACTATCCATCCCTCTGCTCTTCTTTGCAGACATTACATAATGCACAGAGGGAGGTGGTCTGAAATAATCCCAGATTATGGAGACAAAGAGCCATGCTCCAATAGCCATCCAAGGCTGAGACTGCCCTTGTCATTCAGAATTAATTACTTTGAAACATGGTTCAGCTTGTACTTGGTACCTGTAGGAAAAACCAAATGATTAAATACATCCCCCAAATTCTGATGTTCCTATATATTTCAAAGCCAGCAGGCTTTTCACAGAACAGGAAAGCAGCTGAGGTGTCTGATATGTGTAACTGTTCATCATTACCTGCCAAAAATGGAAACTACAACTGCATCTGCGGAAGCTTGGCTTCAATGGCACCTTACATGTGGATGGCAAATTTGGGGCTAGGTGGAAACCTGCTGAGTCTTCTCAGAGGGTAGAAGAATGATGGAATTCTGGGCATAAAAGAAGATTGAAAAAAAACTAATAAAACAAAGTCAAGGTGATACTTATGGTCAGTAAGTCTAGGATACTGAAGATTATTAAAATAATCTCTCATCAGATATATGCCTGTGTATTTTTTATCCAGAAAAAAATTCTTAGTGGTAAAGAATATAATATTTAGAGAGCTTTTTCTTTATAATTCTCACAGCATAAGTGAAATACATCAACACATTTCTTTTTCTTAAAAAAAGATAACTTTATAGCACCTGCAGTTTAGTCTTCTATCAAAAACTGATGTAATTCAATGTATTTAAAGAAAATAGCCTAGGGACTGAAATATTTTAATTTGCTTCTCTAATGAGAGGTTCTTTGCAGTTCTTCTAAGAACATTTTTTTTCCTGTGCATCTTTCTCCCACATCCTCTCCCACATACACATGCTAAAAGGCAATGTGTAAAGGAGCCCTGCCTGGGGAGAAGACAGCCGAGCCGGGATGAAGCTGGCTCAGAAGAGGCCTGGGCACTTATGTGCACAGATGCACTTGCAGATGGCCAGCAAAGAAGTGTGTGGTGTGTGTGTGTGTGTGTGTGTGTGTGTGCATGAGCATGTACGCGTGAGTGCATGCACTTGTGTAGGTGTGTGGACAAGAGTGTTAGCGGACACCAGAAGAGAGTATCAATCCCTCGGAGCTGGAGGCATTGGCAGTTGTGATTTGCCTGGTATGGGTGGTGGCAAACAGACAGACCACTTATCTATCTCTGTGGCTTCATGGCATTGCTTTTAAGCCAAAAAACAACAAAAGCAGCTCTGTGACCATGCCCACCATGCTTCTTAACTTCCTAGCATTTTGTTTCATGTTTCTCACTTATATGAGCCTTTCTCTCTACCAGAAAGTCATAGACCTCCTCCTACTTTGGAGGGGATCTGTGTGAGGGACTTCTTAATCCTTTCTAACTTGGAGGGGAACTTACCTCTTTTCACAAATCCAACAATTTAAGCCATCACATTAAGGTTTGCTAGAGTGCGATACTGTGAGATCATGAGAGTCTCATAAGTGTGACTCCATAACTAACGATCAGTAGAAGCATGTGTATCCTTAGTAGGAATACACATTACGAGACGTCACCCCAGAATGACCTAATCCAAAACTCTGGGTCTGGGTTCCTTCATATCCTTCAGAGAACTCTGATGTAGGCTCAAGTTTGAGATTCACTGCCCCCTGTAATGTAAACTTCACAAGTGTCTTACATGTGCCTAAACTCTCATCTTCTTCTCTGACCTTTTAGACATAAAGAAAAGATGGTTCAGAATGCAGAGGTCATTTGCCACCTTGCTGGTTAATGTAATGACAGGGCTGGTATTTATACTCTGGCTGTTTAGGGGGCTATCCTGAAGCTTTCTCCATTGATTTACTGGCCACAGAAAATCCAACTTGGAAAACAACTCTGCCTGGCTTTACCAGAAACCCATCAACTATTTCCCTTGCAGGGTGCCATGTCTACAGACTCAAACCAAACTTGGCTTCTAATCCCCCACACCACCCTCACTGGGAGAGACACACAATCACACCCCTAAGCTGGGAGTTTTAGTAGCACTTAATACATCAGGAGAGCAGCGATTGGCATTTCATGCTCCTCGATCTCAAAGGATTTAGGCTTTAACAACCAACTCCAAAAAGGATGTGGATTTATGAGTAACTGAAACATGATCTGCTGAGCTGGATCCCAGTCTTATGTAACCTTATAACATCCCAAGTATTCACAGTCAGGGGACAGGGTACATGATCAAACTCCACCAAGAGAGAAGATCTGTGTTTGCCAGAACACTGGTGGCAGAGTGCAGGGAAGGCTGGTACAACTCCAGTTAGATTGCTTGGTTGTATTTATGTCTATTTCCTGTAGTACAAGCCATTACCATTAGGAGAAAATGACTAAAGGATATGTAAGGTCTCTCATCCAAATCAAAATGATCTTAAAGTAAAAGCCCCTTTAAAGAGGTGGCAAGTCTTGAAGGGCAGAGAGTGGTTTGAGAAGAACCTAGGCTATACATGGCTATAAATGCCAGCCCTCCCTCTGTGAAAAGTCAAAAGGGAATTCAGAAATAGAGTAGCCATCTGCATCTTTCCAAACCTTCCACAAAAGTCACTGGAACCTCGATGCTCCTGTTCATTGGCTTGGTGACGCTTCCAAGAAAAGCCTCCTTGCTCTGGAGGAGATTCTCCTCCAAATGTGGGCACGCAACCTTAAACCTGGTTGCTAGGTTATGTGACTATATTCCTAGTTTGGCGTAGCATTTTTCAACCGATTCTTTCCTTGAAAGGAGTAGACCGGTTGTAGGGAAGAAATATTTGCTAGAAAGAAATCTGCTGGCAATTGCCTCTTTCTTTCTTTCTTTCTTTCTTTCTTTCTTTCTTTCTTTCTTTCTTTCTTCCTTTCTTTCCTTCCTTCCTTCCTTCCTTCCTTCCTTCCTTCCTTCCTTCCTCCCTCCCTCCCTCCCTCTGTCCCTCCATCCCTCCCTCCCTCCCCCCTCTCTCTTTCTTTCTTTCTTTCTTTCTTTCTTTCTTTCTTTTCTTTCTTCCTTCCTTCCTTCCTTTCTTTCTTTCTTCTTTTCTTTCTTCTTTTTTTTCCTGCTGAGCTGCCAGACAGAGTCCTTAAAAATATACCTCAGCTGTTGCTGGGTGCCAAAAAATTCACATCAACCGGCTGCCTGTGAATGGCTTTGATGAGAGGCTTAGAATGGCACACTGCAGCTCAGTAAGTAATTGGATGGAGACAAGCTCAGTCAGCACACTGCAGAACAGGAGAGTCCTTTGGTTTCACATCCCCTGTTGTGTGAAAGCAAAACAACTCTATCTCATAATTGGGAATATAATATTGTACCTACCACATCTTTCCACAAAGTGTGAAAATAGGAAAAAGTTTCAAGTCTCACACTTAGAGGGAAACCAAGTTGGGACTGCCTCTCTCAGACACACATGGGAATCTAGACTTATTATAAGCAAGTGTGAATTTATTAGGAACTCTGACCGTGTCATAGGCAAGCACTGTCATCTGCACCTCGGGATACCCATGAGCTAAGTACCCATTTTATGGATAATTGAGGATAAGAAAGTGACTTGCTTTGCCTATGGTTCCATCATTAGTGGGCTCTGGTCTCCAACTCAATGTCCTTTAGTCTCCCATCCCTAAACTATCACATACGTATATGCTATAGGGCTCTCTAGTCCAAATTTTTCTAAAACTCTATGAATAATCAGAAAATAGTTATTTTGAGTGGCACTGTTACTGAGTCAGATGCTGATAAATGACCACATCACGTTGCATTTTTCAAAAACAAATCTATCTGTCACTAAGAAGTTTCCTAATAGCAGGGAGAACCAAAAGCCCTGAATGGATTAAAACACCTTGATATAAATGGTTCAAATAATATGTAAAAGGGAGAGAGGTGGCAGCCGTGTGGCTTACTGTTAGTGACAGAGGCACTTGCTTCTTTTTGCCATGCGGGGTAATCATTATGATGAACTTACAAAGTATGTCCACATCTTGTCTCGGTTCATTTGATCTTCGCAGTTATCCAGCAAACCCAGAAGGACATTTTACAAATGAGGGAGGCAAAGTTCACAGAGCTCAGGGCTATCCTACGCTTCAGGGCCTGGCAGCGACTGTGCATTCCCACCGATACAGGCCGAGAGTTCTGCCTGGTCATTATGGTAACTGACAGCACATTCAACATGTTAGCGCCTGTCTGAGAACTGAACTCTGCCTCCCATGAATGGCCACTGCTGTGCACACATGGTGGTGAGCCAAGCTCTCTTCTAGTCACAGAACCAATCTCAGGTGGCAACGTTGGCTCTTAGTGCCCTATCCGTGTCATGCTTCAGCTTGTAACAGTAGCCAGCATAAACCTTTCCTATTATGTTAGTCAGCGTTTAGTTTCACTGGGTATAGAGGACAGGTAGACTGGCAAGAACTGGGCGAAGGCTCAATTGGCCACTGAGATCATGGCCTTTGCCACAGTGTTTAGTGTTTTTCAAAACCTCAATTATTAGGGTCTGTATAAAAGGTAAACATGCACAATATACTTGTATAGCAAATGGGTTATTCTTGCATATTAATAACTTTTTAATGCTCCAATTATATATTCCCAGTTTGGGAGCCCATGCTGAATCTCTATTTGTTTTTATTGACATCAAACTATATGCTAATGGACTCTTAAAAGTTATCTATAATGCATGCTAGGCTTATAACTTATTTCAAACCCATTTTTCAGCTACAGTTGAAAATTGGCAGCTATCAATTCAGTCGTACTGATAGATGAAAAGTTTTTCTTTGACTTAACTGCATTTTTTTTTTTGGTTAAGATTTTGAGTTGATTTCATCTTGCTGACTTAAGATTGATTCATTTAATCATAGCCCCTGCCATTGCCAACTCCATTGAATGCCTGTTAATATTTTGTGATTGTTTATTCTAGAGTTAAATCTTCACAGACAACTGAATTAACTAGTCACTGAGAGGTGCATTAGTACTGAGTTTGTTATAAAAACATTCAAGATTAATAAAAATGGCTTATTAAAATCTTAGGGTTTGATATAAAGATGTAAATATATACCAGATTGGTGCCATCATTTTCTTGACATAAAAAATGAGATTTGAATACTAGTTACATAGCTCAGATCTATAATATCAGATTTACTGAAGTTGCAACATGGGGATTTTCATGAGTTCAAAGCTAGCTTGGTCTCATATGAAACTATCTCTCACAAAACAACCTAACAGCAACAATCAGTGAGATTACTACTGTCAGTTCATCCATGATTCACTCTGTGAAAAGCAGATGACTGGAAATGTTTGGCTATTTCTGGGAATCCCAAGTCTAGAGCCTCCCAGTATGTACGCCTGAACACTAACAGCAATGAATAGGACAAGTCTTCATGGAACTACTGTTAGTTCTGTAGTCTCTCTACTTAATGAATACTTTCTGATAGCCATTTTCAATAATAACAATAATGATAATAATGAATAATAATAATAGTAATAATGATAATAATAATAATGATAATAATTATAATGATGATGATGATGATGATGATGATAATAATAATAATAATAATAATACTCCAGAGAGGAATGTGGATGAAAGTAGATGGAGGATCTGAGATTTAATCTCCAACAGGAGATTAACTTGTTATCAGTAGTAACAAGTAACAAGAGTAGTCAACTTGTTATCAGCAAACTTGGGCCTCTTTTCTACCATCACTTCTTCCCTCTCTTTTGTGTTCCACTGCCAAGGACATGGCGTCTTTACTCTGCTTCTATGTTGTCCTGTGCTTGGCTCTCTCAATGCACCTGTCTCAGGTCATTACTGTTTCTATTTCAGGAGACCACAAGCATCCTCACATAATAGTGTTCCTCAGATAAGGATATGACATTATATGGGTCTTCCTCTTTGAGATGTCCTGAAAGATTCAGTTCTTGCTTGTCTTTGAAAGCCATCCTCTCTGTTCTCTAAGCCCACTGTAACTCACCAATGTTGCTTTTCTGGGTATGGACATTTTTACAAATCAGAATTGTCTTCAACATAAAGAGCACATCACCACCCCCTGGCCCGGCCTCCTGTCAGAGCTCAAAGCTTCTTCCTGGTGCACTTTAACCACAATCATCTGCTGCCAATCTCATTCCCCTTGAATGTACCTAGAAACCCAGAGACAGAATACTGAAAATGTGTGAGCAGTTGCTTTTGTTCTTGTCCTATGCGTTTCCTTAGAAGAGTTAATACAGGGCAAGAAAGAGTGAAGAGAAGACGGGTAAATTAATTAGAAACCTCAGACATCCACTCAGGAACAATCTCCCTACAGGAACCTGAGGAGAGAGCTGAGCGCATCACATGATCATGTCCTTCAGCACATGGCCTTTCCTATGACGTAGTTATCACACTGAGTGATTGGCTGTACTTAGCCCAGACATAGGTGCCCTAAGATAAGATTAAACATTTTCTATGGAGACATAATTATATCATTATTACTTTAGGAAAATGTACATGCATTTGCTCACAGAGCTGAATATCTCATCCAAGTCTGGGTCATAGACACTATGGCCATCTTCCCAGCCCCTTAGTTTCAAAATTTATACCAAGCGATCCTACAGGGTAGCTAAGCCTGTGCAGTAACAAGTCATGCAGGCTTCTTAAGAGACTGGTTTGTGCTAAGCACCCTTAAAGTCACTGGCATAATCCTCACAGAGAACCTAGCCAAGGCTGTATAATATAGTAATGTGAAAGTTCAAACAGAGCCCAGATTCCCTATGCCTGTACCTTAGGGACATTTGCGAGACAAGACAGTGCCACTACCTCAGACAGCATAAAATGTGGTTTCATTGCACCAGAGGACACAGCAGAAAATAAATTTCACCTCTGGAGGAGAGTGCTCACCTGCAAGTCATAAATTCCCTCTCGAAGTACATTTGTTCCTAGCGGGACTAAGAAAGGGAGAGTGGCGACGAATCCATTTAACACTGTCTCTCCACACATCGCTCATCGTCAGCTTCTGATGTAAAAACACGTCTCTTCGCTTAGTCCATGTCTGTGGCTCAGAAT
Source organism: Rattus norvegicus (assembly GCF_021556685.1). NCBI lineage: Eukaryota > Metazoa > Chordata > Mammalia > Rodentia > Muridae > Rattus > Rattus norvegicus. The sequence continues at coordinate 15,635,827 of NC_141548.1, read as the reverse complement.
GGAAGGAGACAAGCTGCTGCGGCTGAGGCGTTGCCATGCATGATGGATGAAGCCAACTACTGCGAGTGCTCAAGACTCTCCCCGCCTCAGAGCCACGAAACTAAAAGGCAGAGGAGAAAGGGGCCATCTGCTTCATGTTGGCTTCCGATGCTTCTCTGCTTGGGTGGAATGAAGAACCCTTCACTCCTCTAAACAACAACAGCAACCAACAGCTTCCCGTTCGTCTTTGGGGAAATGGCTTCCTGCAGTTGGGAGATGTTTGTAACATACTTGTATTTTTACAGTTAGGGAAAAGAACGAGGTGTCTTATTTTTCACTCTAAAAACCTGTGGTGTGTGTATGTTTGTGAGTGTGTGTGTGTGTGTGTGTGTGTGTGTGTGTGTGAGTGTATTGTGTATATGTGTGTGTGTGTTTATGTGTGCCTCTGTGTGTATTTCTGAATGTATTGTGTGTGTATGTGTGTGTGCGTGTGATTCTTTGGAAATTATCCATCTTATTTGTTTTCTGAGACAAGGTCTCTCACTCTGCCCTGAGACTCACCAATTAGGCTAGGTTGGCTGTCCAGTGAGCCCCAGGAACCCTGTCTCTGCCTTCCCCAGCACTGGGATTGCTACTATGCCAGATGTTTTACATAGGTTCTAGGACCAAATGCAGGTCCTCATGCTTGTGTGACACTTACTTTCTTTCCCATTTGAGCTACACTCCAGGCCTCCTCCAATTCCTTTTTAATGTCTGATCTTAGGACAAAGTCTAGACAGGAAGCAGACAGCATCGAATTTTCTACTATTCTTAGACTTGTAACAAATGAGAGTTTCAGTTACTGTGACTACCAGTACGTTTAATACCGCTTTTATCCTGGAAAAGCTATGAGAGATGTGTGATTTGTGCTGGTATATTATAAATGAGATTCTTGCTGGTGTGGAGGAACAAGGGTTTTCCACATGGGCTGCTCAGCAGAATCTGTAGCGCTACCGGATCCCCACAGGGGTCCCACGGGAAGCAGAGAGAATCTGGGGCTGAGCCCTGGCTTACTCCTCTCCCACCATGACCTTTCTTGTGAAAAGAACATGTTCATTTATATCTGTTTATCAACAGAAATTTTGTGTCAGGTTGCCTTTGCAAAAACTGTTTTAGCTAGTAAAAAAAATTATTTTCTAGGGGGTGGGAGGGAAACAGGAAACAAGGAAACAGATGCCTCTCTTGGGTGGAACAAAGAGCCCTTTGCTCCTCTAAGCACGGGTAGAGAATAATCTGGTTTAAAAAGACATGAATTATGAATTTCAAATTCACAGAGAAAAGAAATGTTGTAGAAAGATCCGCATTATCAATTACTAATCTTTGCTAATGATTCAAATTGTTACTTTCTAAGTTCTTTATCTTAAGTATTTGTAAGAAGTCGTAAGTTGTAAATTTAAAAAAAGTACTTTTTTAATGAAATCTGTAGAGATAGGGCAGTTAGTAGAGTGACTGCACAGCCAGTATGAGACCCTGGGCTTGACTCTTCGCACCATCAAAAATATTAATTAAATATATAACTAAAATCTGTGCTTGTAAAATTGGGCAATATGGAGGTATTCACCTTTTGGTCACAGATAAGATGTAAAGGATATCTTTAATGATATGTAGGTCCTTCTGGTATGGAATGGGACATCTTAAAGCTTATAAAGTCATAAATCAGACAGGCTGGAGTTTTCCACCTGCCCACTTGCCGAGTAGATATTAAGAATAGGTTATCTATTAATAGGCAGACTTGAAGTACAGTCGACCCATGAAGTGGGTGACTCAGAAATGAGACTTGGTTGCTGCTACCCACCACACACTGGTTATAGGAAACCAGGACTAGATCTTAGTCTAGTCCTTAGACTTAGACTTAGATCTGAGGTCTTCTGAGTTTCCTAAGCGTCTAGAGGCTGGCTTCTACAGCAAAGGCAAGGGTACAGTGACTACAGGAACCAATGTTGGGGTCAGATACCTGCAAAAACCTTGACCTCTGCCCTTTTTATGTTACAACCACCCAAAGTTTCTGGACACAAATTTTTCCCTGTCTGGGGAGAAGGTCATAGTGCATTGCATAGAGTGAAATGAATCTTATGTGCAATGACATCAGTTTGCCACCTCGAGTAGCACTGGACCTCATCTGCGATCACCAAGTATTCACAGGAGAAATTGACACTGTGATCAAATTAACTTTATACCACCCATTTATGTGGGCTTCCTGACAACATCCAATACGTAGTTAATTCCTTGCCATTGGGAGAAGAGATGGTCATATTCTCAAGTACAAAGCTCCAAAGTCTGTATGTGTGGACTCTCTCATGAGTTCATCATAACATGATCAGGGTTCAAATGTGGAATTGGACTTCAATCTCCTATTTGCTTGGAAGATGGGTGGTATTTAGAGAAACAATACTAGTGCTTGGAACATAAACTACAAGGTGTGAAGACACAGAGACATCACATTGTTTAACTCGGAAGTTCTCTAAAACTTTTTCAAAATACAAATTGACGGCACGAATACTCTAGTGATAGGCTTTGTGTAAAACATGCATTGCTGTGTGTATTTAGTTGCATGCAAACAGAGATAGGAAATCCACCTTATCCCAGTAACTACTACCTCCAGATAAAGATAGAAAAGATATAGCAGGTCCCTCGTAGCAACTTAAGGTAGTTAAGGAATGGAAAAGAGCCTGGTATTTCAACTCTAGAAAAGTCAAGACAAATGACAACATTTATTTGAGGTTTCAAAAGCTTGTTTTCATCTCCTTAATTGCAAAATTTTCATATTCAATTGTTTTGATGATATCACATTTGACAAATGACATTCAAACACATTCTCCTAGGTACTTTTTAAAATTATCGAACATGTAATCTTTATATGAAACATGGGATCAAGCATAATACACATTATCCTGTGTGTTATGCCGGGTAACCACAAATTATGCAAGCCAGTAATGATGGTCTTAGGAAGAAAGGGGATGGATGCATGAGCTTCACAAAGGGTACAGGGGAGTCACGGAGAGGCAAAAATGAGCTGTGTCATGTCAGCAGGAGGGAGCATTAGACATCCTCCTGTATGCTGGGGTGCTCATGGGAATATACTCACAGCATTTCAGGGAGCCACAGCTTCCTATTGTGAATCTAGACTTGACAATGTTTTAACAAATGAAAAGCAAAATAGAAAGCGTAACTGTTGATATTCAATTATTTTTCAAGACATTTTGCATTGCCTGGGGAGCAAAAGCCATTAGGTGCCTCCATCAAACAATAATATTGTCTTTTTTCTGTCTTCTCTCCTTTCCTTATTTATCTACAATGACATCTATTTAGGCACCCTGCCCAGGTGAGGTTTACTGACTAATTGATTCTGGGACAACATGCTTGTTGAGCACATCCCTGGTTAATCCAGCCTTTCTTAACCTTATGGGCACCTTGAAACTGTCTGCGGAGATCTTTAGCTGAACTGATGCCTGTGCTTCTGGGTCCTCTGAGCTGCTTCTGGACAGATCCACTGTTCAACCACATATGAAAGAAATTACTGCTGTAAACACCTATCTGAGCCAGACGTGTCAACTGTCCTTAAGAGAGTGACTAAATTGGACATTGAACTCCCTGAGGACCCAGCTACACCTCTCTTGGGCATATACCCAAAAGATGCCCCAACATATAACAAAGACACGTGCTCCACTATGTTCATAGCAGCCTTATTTATAATAGCCAGAAGCTGGAAAGAACCCAGATGCCCTTCAACAGAGGAATGGATACAGAAAATGTGCTACATCTACACAATGGAATATTACTCAGCTATCAAAAACAATGACTTTATGAAATTCATAGGCAAATGGATGGAACTGGAAAATATCATCCTGAGTGAGGTAACCCAATCACAGAAAAACACACTTGGTATGCACTCATTGATAAGTGGCTATTAGCCCAAATGCTTGAATTACCCTAGATGCACAGAACACATGAAACTCAAGAAGGATGACCAAAATGCGAATGCTTCACTCCTTCATTAAAAGGGGAACGAGAAGGGGTTGGGATTTAGCTCAGTGGTAGAGCACTTGCGTAGCAAGCACAAGGCCCTGGGTTTGGTCCCCAGCTCCGGAAAAAAAAAGGGGGGGGGACGAGAATACCCTTGGAAGGGAATGGGGAGGCAAAGATTAAAACAGACACAGAAGGAACACCCATTCAGAGCATGCCCCACATGTGGCCCATACATATACAGCCACCAAACTAGATAAGATGGATGAAGCAAAGAAGTGCAGGCTGACAGGAGCCGGATGTAGATCGCTCCTGAGAGACACAGCCAGAATACAGCAAATACAGAGGCGAATGCCAGCAGCAAACCACTGAACTGAGAATAGAACCCCCGTTGAAGGAATCAGAGAAAGAACTGGAAGAGCTTGAAGGGGCTCGAGACCCCATATGTACAACAATGCCAAGCAACCAGAGCTTCCAGGGACTAAGCCACTACCTAAAGACTATACATGGACTGACCCTGGCCTCTGACCTCATAGGTAGCAATGAATATCCTAGTAAGAGCACCAGTGGAAGGGGAAGCCCTGGGTCCTGCTAAGACTGAACCCCCAGTGAACTAGACTGTTGGGGGGAGGGCGGCAATGGGGGGAGGATGGGGAGAGGAGCACCCATAAAGAAGGGGAGGGGGAGGGGCTAGGGGGATGTTGGCCTAGAAACCAGGAAAGGGAATAACAATTGAAATGTAAATAAGAAATACCCAATTTAATAAAGATGGAGGGAAAAAAGTGACTAAACGATCAAGCTAATTCAGACCCAATAGACACCTAGAAAAACAGATATGAAATATTGCTGAGTTCTGCAAAATGGCTCAGCAAGGAAAGGCAAGCCCTACTCCCTAAGTTGTATCCCCAGGACCCAACAAAGAGGGACCTGAATCCCATACCTTGCCTGCTGAGGCACATAATCGCTTTGCCAATTATAAATATTCCTGAAACCTTTCCTTGCTTTCTTTTTGGATATAGGCCAGAGGCAAAGGCAGCAAGCACTGGGTCCCCGTGAAAGTTCAAGGTCTGGTGGAGGACACAGGTAATGGAATAAGATGGGGAGAAAGGTAAGCACTGAATTCCCAAGGACCCCACCAGTGGGTCCCTAGGCTGCTAGCTAAGGGAAAATGTCCCTTTGTGGAAGTGACATGGAACTTTCAAGTTGAGTTAGCTCATCCATACACATGCAAATGTGAACATTTAGTATCCAGTATACTCTAGTCTCAGAGGCAGAGACTAAGGCTGGACAAATTAGTATACAGAATAAAGAAGTTATCTGTGCACTTTTTGGGGAGTTGATGGGTGGGGTTGGTGGCATAGACCTTAACCCCAAAGGCTCTGGGGAAGATTCTGAAACGTCATAAAAAGTTTTGAGCTTTGAGACAAACCCCAGAAATTTCTTTTGAAAAGAAAAAAGAAGAAACCAGTGCCACATTTTTCCATCTAATAGTGTCATGGCGATCCAGTTCCCCAGAAGCCAACTCATCAGCCCATCCTCGTGCAGCAAGGACCTGGATGCTCAGGCCCAATTTCTGAAATACTGTTATAGCTAAGACTTCACAGTGAAGGGAGAAATCTTACACCATTCTTGGTACCCAAATGGCATGAAGCTACTCTTTCAAATAAGAGAATAATTGATATGCACATTTTCCCTATTCTTTGTGATAGATATTGATGCATATTTAACTTGTAATTCTTTATATGAGACATTTCTTATTATGCATTCCCAGCTGGTCTCAAACTCCATGGTTCAAATGCGCCTCTTGCCTCAGCTTCCTGAGTTTCTGGTTCTTATAGGAATGTATGACTATGCTCAATATTAGAGATTTAACTGTTAACGAAGCCTTTGTTATGGTGACACCATTACTGAAGTTCATTACTGAAGGATACCCTTGCTGAAGTTCAGTGAAGTTAAGCAACTTCCCTAGGCTCACACAGCTTGCATGTGATTCATTGGAGATAAACACATCAGGCTGTCAAGATGGGGCTTTTGTATCTTAAGCTTCTCAGTTGCCCAATGCTTTCCAGTCTCTATGGTCCATCAGCAGAGGACAGACAAGGGGAGAAAGCACTGACAATTTGCTGGACACTGGCATCAGCTCTCTGAAAGACAGTCTAAAAAGTAACACAACATAAAGCTAGTCTCTTCCAATTGCACCAATGTAGCTTTTGATGACTCTTTAGGGAGCTGGCCGGTCTTCTCAGCGGACTTCATTTTCTAGGTTACTAGCCATACTGGCTACATTTTCCAGAAACCATAAGAAATGGTCTGTGACTGGTGGCTTGGGCTACTTGTGCTCCTTACTCTTGACAGTGCTTTGCTGTTTTGGTTGGTCGGTTCGTTTGTTTTGTTGTTGTTATTTGTTGTGAGTTTCTCTGTACCATGTGTCCCAGTGAGTTATCCAGTGACTGACTGCATGCTAGACTATACGAACACTGCCAAGGGACAGACTGTATTCATATTTAAAAACCACAGAGCAAAGAATGGAGACAAAATAAAATATAAACTTAGGTCTCTGTGAATCCATTTCTCAGCTGAGCTGGGATGGGTGAAAGATTTACGCTTTTGAGGCCTTATTTCAATTCATCTGTGTGATACAGGCCTCTGACTCCTCCTCCACACAGTGCCCTAAAGTTCAAATCCTGTCACTCATTGAGCTTTGGTCCATGCTGAATTTCCTTTTTCTAGTTTAAGGAAAGATATAATGAAGCAGTAATAAAACAGACTCCAAACTGGACATGCTCAAGGTGCCACACAGGATGGCTACATGGATGGACATCTTTTTGGAAACCAATGTCACTTTTTGATACAAACAATAAATCCCCAACCACTTAGTTTCTGCATAGGGCAGCCTCTGCACATGTCAGGGGAGAAATGACAAGTACTGGAGCTCCCCTAGTCTTAGCCTTGAGGCTGGTTTTGTTCAGTCAGTACATTTCTGACCCTACTAAAAATGTGTGAGGAGAAAAGACAGCTTGAAAATGTGTGCCAAGCTCCTGGTTAGACTTAAGGTTGGCAGCACAATGTGATAGGTTCAGAAGAGGTGATTCTGGGTTTATAGAAGGTAAATAAAAATGTCAAAAGCAGGAGTCAGGATGGACTCAGTGTAAACCAAATAACACTACAAAAACCAGAGAGCACTAGGAATCCCAAGATGCAGACCAATCACTTTGCTGGGATCTCTCTTTGGCAAGGAATTCCTCCATGTCCATTGGGAATCTGTGAAACCCCTTTCAAAACTGTGTGCAAAATTGTTTAAAAGTATAAACTTTCTGAGCACACAGTCCACAGACTAAGGACACAGATTCTAGGTTGAAATCCTGTCTGTGCTATCTTTTCGTGGAGCGGTTGTAAAGTTTTTCAGACTGTGATTATTCTGAACATTGCATAATCTCTTTGGGAGGGAAACCAAAGCACTGTATAATTAACTCAGTTAATGCTTATAAAGCCCTTAGGAATGTACTTGAAGTATAGCATTCAAGAATATCATCTTGGGGGATACAAGGAGATTCTTGGGTGCTAGATTTCTAAGCTGCCTTCATCTTAAAATAGAAGCGGGTGCTTAAATATTCAGTGTAGCAAAGGATTGCCTTCATGATGAACTATCTTGAATACCCGATTTGCTCCAGACCCTCAGATAGAAAGGAGGATAAGGCTATGTTCTTCTCCAGAGGAGCACAGGGGAAGGCAAATATAGGTAAAACTCACACAAGGAGATCGTTATAATTAACTGACTAATTCAATGGCATGGCTAGATTCCGAGGATTTAGGGTCAGACAACACATGCTAATGAAGTTGTGGAGACTATCAACAGTTTGTCCAGGAAAGCTTGATTGAAAGCTAGCATGAGTGAAGAAGGGAATGGTCCCGTTTTATTTTTTTTTCCAAGAAGAAATGATGTACAAAAGCCAATAGAGGAGAAAAACTGCTACAAATACGAAGGGCCCTGTGTGTCCATGCTAGAAGAGTCCAAATACAGGACAGGGCTGTGGTGAGGTGGATCAGTAAGAGTGCGGTGGGTCACCCAGGGCCTGAATAACTTGGTGAAGACGTAAGGCTCTCTGTAGCGTCTTCACAGAGGGATAGTGCTGAGGTAAAGATGGCTACGAGTGGTGTCTAGAGTCTACCATGAAAGAAAGGAAAACGAGTACCAAGACGTGGGGAGTGCACATAACTCTAGGGGAACAGCAGAGAAGGCAGGTGTGTGGAACATACGTGGACGATGAATCACGCTGGCATGAGAGGGAGACGTGGTTAGACATAGCCATGGAGGTTTCCAGCCTGGGTGACGACATGCGTGTGATGTCATCAGCTGGGATGAGTGGGAGGAACCGAGCATGAGTGTAGAGAGACAAGCAGGGCTGATGAGTTCACCGTGGGCCAGACTATATTGGATTATTGCATATGACACAGTGAGTGAATCCAGAATAGGCTTCTAATAAAGATGAAATTAGATAGTGCACATGGAAGCTTCACAAGCCTCAGAAAACTAACTACCCTCATCGTAACTTCCATTAGTGTGTAGCACTCAGAGCCTCTAGATTTCTATTCACTTCCATGGGGAAAACAGTTATCCCTTATTTCAAATTCATATGGCTGTTGGGGTATAAAATGAAATTGTCTATGAAACATCAGTTCTTTGTGAGTAGGACACACACATCCAACGTAATAATGTTACATGCTATTAAAGCCCGAGAGTCGAGACAGCTTTGAGAAGTCACTTCCTCAGTATATAATAACAAGAAGACAATTCAGCCATGTGATGCACAACCTAACGTGCAAGTCGTGTCCTGGCCTCATAATCACACAAATGAAAATCAACTTTATCTAAAGCTTGTATGTCCATTTTTGGGACTTTTTCCTGAAAGACAAAAATAATCTTTTTCCTCAGAGTGTATGTACTGTGTGTGTATGTGTATGTATGTATGTGTGTGTGTGTGTGTGTGTGTGTGTATACATGTGTACATACACTTCTGTATGCTTTGTATGTGGGAGAGTGTACCTCTCATATCACCGATGACAATTATGTAATGCAGTTAAATATTCAAGTTGCTGCTGTTGGTTGGTAAATCAAAACCAAGGCAACTCTTGGTTTTTATGAAAATAATTTCATAATTTAGTATAAATACTTATATTCTGAACAGCATAACTGGCTCATAGGAAATAATAATTTTAAATGAAAAACTGTCAAATGTTTAAGGTACTGAGAGAAATCCCTTTAGATTCTAAATGTGTCAATTTCTATGTGTGTATCTAGTTATCTTGATTACCCCTCAACCTTTCAGTTACATTTACTCAAGTGGGAAATCAGAATAGAGTCCATCACTTGAGACCTGGGTGTATCCTGCCAGTCATCACAGTGCCTCTGTACACATTCACCTAAAAACATATTCACTTTAGAGCATTTAGTCCAGTCCCAATCTCCAGAAAGCAAGTGAAATTCTCAAATTCATAGCTTTAGCCCTTTCTCCTCTTTCTCAGTCTTTACCACCAGCTCGTGCCTCCTCTGAATGGCATGAGAAGTCTTAGGAGAAAACCTAACACAAATGAAAGGGCACTCACCAGACAGGGTTCTCACTGTCTTGCCCTCCAGGTGGCCTTGAGGGAGTGGCACAAGGCACATTCACATGCTGTGTGAGTGTTTTACACAGGTGCCATCTTGCAGAACTCTCCCAATGCTCCCCTCTGACATGGGGTCAGCCAGATACAGAACAGGTCCTCCCAAGGATTGTCAAGAGCAAACCCTATGCAGTAGCTGACTTGCTTTTGTCCTAAGGGACTTCAGGGTAAAGGTGCTTTGGAATCATGTCGCTAACTGCAATTTTCTTTCCCAAATGTGTTGATGCATTTTATCCCCATGGTTCTCCTGTCTTACAAATGAGGGCTGAGAAACAAACAGCTCATTTCCTCTACCTGAAACAATCATTACCTTACTGAGACTGTTGTCTTTGAACTTCCATTTTTAGATGTCAGTCCAAATACAGAGTTGTTGATGCAGCCTCAGATTAAAACCAAACATTAAAAAGTACTTAAACCATTTCAAAGAAGTAAATACTCATATTTGAAATAAACTTTGATGTTTGCAATGGCTTAAAAAGAAAACAAAGTCTACCTGGCCTCTCATTCCTTATGGGCCATAGTACACCTTACTTCCTTATATACATACTGGACAACAATAAGAAGGGCTAGAGCAGTAGTCAAAGAATGTGATGCAGATGTTCTTACTGAAATCCTGTAAGAACCATCATTTTTATTTTCAAATATGGAAACTGATTTACCAAGAAGGTTAAAAAAAAAATCTTGCAAGTGGTAAGCGATCAAAAAGCTGGGGCGGGAGATGGGGGTGTCTTTTGAAAAGTCTGCCCTAATCATTTTGGAATGAAGATTTTCTTCTCTTAGTTTAATGTGAAACTTGCCACAATATTCCTGTTTTTGATTTTACAATAAGACTACGTGCTTAGTTTCCCACACGATCACTTCAATTATGCATTTAATCACATTAACAATAATAATTATGTGGTTTCCATCGCATGTCAGTGATAGGTCTAGCAATATGAGAGCAAAATACTTGGACTTTCTAATTGAGCAAATTTCTCAAAAGAAATTTGTCAAGGCAGATATTTGCCTCACTTTATAGGGAGGAAACTGAAGTTGTCTGAGTCAAGGTCAATCACAAGGAACAGAGTCAGGATCTGGACGTTAGGTCTCTTGCCCTCCAACAAGGATACAACCCCACCATGCTCTAGACACACAGCCTGCTCGGAACTAGGACAACTGAGCAGCTCTGCTGTCTTCCTCACGTACATAACGAAACATGAGCAAAATGTGTCTGTTCTGATGAACTGAGCCCAGACTGCTGATGAAGAGGATATCTCTTCCTGTAGAGTTGAAAATATTCTACCTTTACAGCCCATGACAAATATGTTTGAAATAAGAGTGACAGCTCATCATCAGGTTTAGTGACAATATCCAGCTCTGGTAAATGAAAAACCTTTTTCATCTATATTCTACTGGAAAATTATCTCCCAATGTTTTCTTGTGCTGTGAAGACATTAACAGGTATTTCTCCTAAGAATGATCTTCCTTAGAAGACAATTGATCCCTTGTGAAGTGAGAGGAATTAATCACCCAAATGCTATAATCACTGGGGCAATAGCTAATAATCAATATTAGCAATTGATATAAAACCTAAGATGATATTCCTTATTCTTTATTTATGACTAAACACAGAAGCAAAGTTATTAAGGAGGACTTGTGGCCATGAAAAAAAGTTGCTGTGATTTCTATGTTGGCTATGTGTGGTGTTTTGAATGAAAACAACCTCCACGTGCTCGTATATTTGAATACTTGGTCAATAGTTGTTGGAATTGTTTGGGAAGGATTGGAGTGAGGCTTTATCTTTCACTGTCTATTACAATGGTAGGTATAGGCCCTCAAGACCTGGAATTTGCACACAGACCCCGGAATCCTGCCCCCAAGTTAATTTTGCTTGGTAAATAAAGATGCCAATGGCCAATATCTGGGCAGAGAAGACATAGGTGGGGTTGAGGTTGCATGCCCGCAAGAGAGAGGACCAGGAGGAGGGAGGAAGGAGGAAGAAGCCTCCATGGACAAAGAACATGCAGGAGGGAGAAGGGAAACCACCGTGGGCTAAGGGCCAAAAGAATGTGGCACAGAGGGCTGTCCAATTGGGTTAAAAGTCACCCAGATAGAGCATACTAAATAGTAAGTGATAACTTGAGTTAATGATGGGAAGTTGATTCTAACACCATGGAGGGGAGGCAGCTGCCCAGCGGTTGAGCTTTATTTTTAGAAATATAAAGGCGGTGTGCGTTTTTCTTCTGGGAACATAAATGGTCTAAGGTGGAGAAGAAGTTCCAGGCCGGGATTTTTAGTATTTTTTACTATAATTGTGAGGTGTGGCCTTGCTGGCATGGCCTTCTTGGAGGAGGTATGTCACTGGGAGTGGGCTTTAGCGTTTCAAGATCCCAACCCATTCCCATTTAGCTCTCTGTGCTTTGTGCTTGTAGATAAGGTAGAAACTCTCTGTGACTGCTCCAGTGGTCTGCCATGCATGCTTGCCTGTTTGCCAGCCACTGGGTGTTTGATGTGATAAGCATGAACACTAGTCCTCTGGATGTGTAACTCCTACATTAAATGCTTTTATAAGTAGGCTTGGTGTGATTGTTTGTATATGCTCTGCCCAGGGAGTGGCACTGAGAGGTGTGGCCCTGTTGGAGTAGGTGTGTCACTGTGGGTGTGGACTGTAAGACCTTTATCCTAGCTTCCTAGAAGTCAGTACTCTGCTAGCAGCTTTCAGATGAAAAATCTAGAACTCTCAACTCCTCCTCCACTATGCCTGCCTAGATGCAGGAGCCTTGATGATAATGGAGTGAACCTTAGACTGTGTAAGCCAGTTCCAATTAAATGTTGTCCTTATAGGAGTTGCCTTGGACATGGTGTCTGTTCCCAGCAGTAAAACCCTAACTAAGACACTTGGTCATGCTGTTTTATCACTGCAACTTAAAAGTAACTAAGACCCTACCTCATTATATTGTCTTGTTCCTGATATAATACTAGGCCCAAATCCAGGCCTTTGCACATACTAGGCATGGACCTCACCACTGGGCTGCATCCCCACTCCAGTGCCTCATGTTTGTATCTCCAGAAATACAACTGATTTATAATATACTCAAAGATAATAATAGCAGTAGGCTGAAAGTGATGACTCAGTAGTCAAAAGCATTTATGCTTTTCCAGAGGAACCCAGGTTTGATTCCCAGTACTCTGTGTTGTTTGTTTTGTGGAGAGAGAGGGTTGCAGGCACAGGGAGAATAAAACCAGTTTTACAATGGTAAAAGGCTGATGTGTGGCAGAGAGCTTTGAACAGGACAACATGCGATCACCCAACAGAAGGACATGAGAACACTGGAAGTCAGATACCTCAGTGGCTAAGAATACTGACGGCTGTCTGCTGCTTCAGTATAATGGCAGCTAGACATTAGCCTTGCAAAACTTCTTGCTCTCATCATGCATCTGACACCATATACATCAGGAAAACTCCATAAAAGTACAAAAGGGGCATATACACTATTCTGGAAAAGTCCTAACTCACATAGAATTCTCCAATATAACTCATTAATCATCCTCTATGATTAAAGTCTGCAGGTGGCACTCTGTCAAATACTTCAAAAATACTTTGATTAGCTGTTTTCACCTCTTGATTATGCTTGTTTGTCCTATAATTGACTCCCTGATCTTTTGTTTTGTCTTTTCTCTGAATTCTTTGATGGTAGTAATATGGAGGCTTTAGAAATAGGTCTTATCTATTCTCTCTCTCTCTCTCTCTCTCTCTCTCTCTCTCTCTCTGTGTGTGTGTGTGTGTGTGTGTGTGTTGAAGTCTACATGTTGAATCTTAGGGTTTTTGTTGCTATGATAAAAAACCATGATGATAGTAATTTAGCGAGGAAACTGTTTATTTGACTGACATGTCCATATTACTGTTAATCTTGAAGGAAGTCAGGACAGGAACTCAAGCTGGGCAGGAATTTTCAAGCAACTTGGAGGCAGAAGCTGAGGCAGAGGGCATGGGGGAATGGTATTTACTGGATTGTGCATAGCCTGTTCTGTTTGCTTTCTTATAGAACCCAGAACCACTAGCCCACAGATGGCTTTACTCACAATGGGCTGGGCCCTCCCATATCAATCATAAATTAAGTAAAGGCCATAATAGGTTTGTTTACAGACTGATCTTATGGAGGTATGTTCTTAATTGAGGCTCCCTCTTCTCCAATGACATTAGCCTGTGTTAAGTTCACATAAAACTAGCCAACATATGATTGGTATATATATACATATATAATGTGTTGAGGGGGGGGTCCATGTACATATGGGTGAATATTACATGCATATAAAAACCAGGGATTAATGCTCAATCACTTTTTGTATTATATTGTGATGCAGGATGTCTCATTGAACATGGACATCTTCTCTGAGTTGACTAGACTAGCTGGCCAGTAACTCAAACAGATTTTCTTCCTGTCTCTGTCGCCCCAGTGCTGAGATTACAGATGCTCACTACAGAAGATTTTATGTGGTTGCTGGGGCTTGAACTCACATTTTCATGCATGTGCAGTAAACACTTTAATCTCCCCAGCTGTTTATGTGATCGCTCTGTTTTAGAGATTCACCCTACTCCCCACCCAGTCCTAGACTTTATGGATAACAAACAAACGACGACAATAACCCTTAACTGGATGGTTTCCAGCACCCATGTTCAGATGATACCTTCTGTCCTCTGCAGGCATAATGCATGTGCATGTATGTCCATTTAGTACAAATACATGTATATCCACATGATTAAAAATTAAATAAATCTATTTAAAAATGTAACTGGGCACTTTGTCACATATTAGCCCCTCCCTTTGTTGCTATTGTTAAAGAGACCAGAGATTTTATTTTGAAGAAAGTCCCATAACTTAAATTTTTCTGACTTCATCTCTATTTGGTATTTGGTGTGCTCATCCCTCCTTCTATTTCCCAAACCTGAGTATGCCTGTGTGAGTGTCTGGAGTCAGATCCAGTGCCTGACAAGCCCACTGAGTAAGCCATGTGTTACACTCCACCAGCTGATAAAGATCCGGATGGGATGCTGGTGGGCATCCCTGCTACCTCACATCAATGATTTGCTAGAAGGTCAAAGGGGAAGGTATGCCGATGGTGCCAATGCGTCTATGTCATCTTATATGCCCTATAAAGAGACAGTTGACCTAATGTAGTCTGCCTGAAGTATAGCATAAGAAAAGCAAAAAAGGCAGGGTTCTCTCCCCTGCTCATAAGGTTTTGGAAAGTAAGCTTTTCAGTCATCGTACCAAACGGCCCATGGCATGGGGCCTTTTCTTCAGTATTATAAGTTTACCGATGTTAATACATTTGGTGAGTTTGGGCTCTTTTCTGTCACTGTCCTTACCATGGTAACACTCACCCCTCTTGGATCAACAGGGATTCTTATAGCACGCAAACCCTCTTGGTCTGACTCCAGTGACATCTTTTACCTTTGTAACTAAGTTGCTTTAAAAAAAAAATCACCCGGAATTCCTGTCTCTTCCCTTGCAGTTACAAAAATTGCACTTGAGTTTCCTTAGAGAAGGCCTTTGCATCTGTCTCTTCTTTCCTTTTTCCTTTGCCAGGAGTTCTGGAACATTCTTAATAGTCCCACCATAACCCTGTTATCTTGGCCTTCCCTTGATGCCTGCTTCTTATATGTCCTCACTTTCAGCATAACAACTTATCAGAACAGCCAACCCCTCTTGCAGACCCGATTTTCCCTTACAGAACACTCATCATAGACACCTCTCCATTCATATACAGAAGAAATACAAGGTCACCTGGTAACCTCGGAGATTTACCATACTGTAGCATGGGTGGTTCCCCTTTACCTAGGATTTCAGGAATCTCTTCCCAGCCCTGCTGCACCACCACAGATTCTTTCCCACGCCCCTCATTTCTCCACCTGCAGTGGTTTGCTGAAGCAGTTCAGCCATGTCTTTCACTCAATAGTTCATACACGAGTCCCCCATTCTAACTTGGTGCTTAGACCGAAGCTGTATTGCTTGTACTCCGATACCCGCTTATGAGTGATTCTGGAAAATGTTTAAATGATACTGGATTGGAAACCAGTTCCCAATCCGTTCATCACCAGTCAATCTCGGTGGTGAGTGAAATGCCTCATCTTGCACTATCTGTTCAACTTTGCTTCCAGGATGGACTCCTGAGAGAAGAGCTCAAGTGCAGAAACATCATGGGCATCATGGCCACTTCTGTCAGCTCTGCCTGCATGAAGAATCTTTTCTAAAAAAGAAATGACTGCCTAGTAACAGAGCAAAACTCTATGAGGTTGACTGAAGAATCTGCTCAAATTGCACTGCCCTTAGTACTTAGAGCCCTGCCCTAGGGTAAGAATGTTCAAGTCGGTCGGGCTTGGCACACACTACAGAGACAGAGCCTGGAGCACCATTACTTTGAGCCAGCCAGGGCTACTTTGTAAGTTGCAGTGAGACCTTATGTTCATTACTGTTGTAATAAGAACATTTATAAAAATAGAGAGGTGAGGGTGGGGGGAATAAAAAAATTAAAAAATAGGTAGATGATATATACATATGCTGTGATCTACATATGTGCTGTATGTCAGATAACACAATTAAAAACCAAGGTTGAGCTGTTGCCTCTTGGTCTTCGTTTATACTCTACCTCACGCTGATGATCTCTCGGCATGCAGCTAACCATATTTAAGATCATTCGAATAAACGTCAATACATCATGAATGATAGCATTGAACTGTTCAATTGGAAAGTTATAAAATGTCAACAACTGGAACCCACAAGTTTAATGCATCCCAAGTTACATGATACTGAATCTATTTGACAGGAATGAATAGAAGGAAATTACTAAGGTCCCTGTTCAAACCACAGGCTTATCCAAGTGCACTGCTTTCCAGGTTTGTCTTACAGAAGTCATAGTCAGAAACCAATACATGTGATAGCGGGGACATCCAGCAATTTTGGGGTAGTGAGTTTTAATGTGACTTTCTAATATTAGCGCATAATTTTAAGATTTATATTATACCTGAGAGAGAAAACCGTTTTCTTTTTTCCAAGATAGGGTTTCTCTGCATAGCCGTGGCTGTCCTGGAATTTACTTTGTAGACTAGGCTAACCTGGGACTCACAGATCTGCCTGCCTTTGCCTCCCAAATGCTGGGATTAAAAGCACAGCCACCACTGCCTAGTTTGCTCTTGCAAAAATATTAAAATTTAATATTAAAAATATTAAAAATAAAGGGGATGCTGGAAAATGCCTGCTGAGTTGGACATCCTCCACTGCTAAGGAAGATGGAGACCAATGAGAAGAGTAGTAGTAGCATGCAGGGGCTTATATGTTACTTTCCTGTGTGATTAGGAGTGAAAAATATCACGTAATATTGAGAAATTACAAAAGATTACTTGTCTTGTTGGGTGGGATTACACAGTCATGAGAACATAAAATTCTGATTTCCTCATTTCCTTCCCAATCTGTAGCTTTTGTACAGGGTCTGAAGCATCCCCTTCGTGCACAAAGTCTGCCTCGAAGAGGCGAATAATGCAATTTAAATGGAGTTAAGGGTAGGATACTGGGCATTTGCATTTCAACCAGGCAAATAGAGAAATACTTATCCAATATACTTTATTTTTTTTAACATTTATCGATTTGTGTGGAGGATGGGTGCATGCTTGCTATTGCGTGTATGTGGAAGTTAGAGAATGACTTTTGGAAATGTGTTCTCTTCTGCCATGTGAGTTCTGGGAATAAACTCAGGTCATCATGCTTGGCAGTGAGTACAATTACTTTGGAGCCATCTGGCCAGCCAGGAGGAGTTATTTAGATGTCAGAACAGAAATCCAATTCTCCTTTCTCGGAGGATCCACAGTTTTTACTAGACATATTTTCCAATTATCTTTTAACAACTTCTAAACTATAACTATATAAAATTGTCCAGATTTGATTTTTTTTATATATACATTCATCATGCTCCCCTGTCACAATTAATTCTAAAGAGAACTGCTAACCAACAGAATGGGGGGGAAACAGTAAACATAAGCAATTATTATTTAATTTGCTATAAGTGATTTTCCCAAAAACACTAAGTGTTGATTAAAACTTCTTAGAATTGTAGATATATATTGTTAATTTCTATTTTGTATGTACCAACAAAAGCATAAACATATGGTGGAATTCGTCTTGTCTGGAGCAATCTTGGGGCAGTTTTTGAGTTAGCTTTGTAAAATTTAGTTAAACATGTAAATCACAAAGTGACATGCACCTAATTTCATTCACAATTTATGATTATTCCCTTCCCACCTTCTGTTGTAGGGTTCGCTATTATGAATGAGCACAGACTGTCTAAAAATAACTTTAGGAGATGGTCAACAATTTCAGTTGTCACTCATGAAGCAGAAGAGAAAATCTAAACCTTTAGTGAGATAACATATCCAGGCGTAGCATTAAAGACAGAGAAGTTACAGAGACAAGGAAAGGGAGCTGCTAACCTGGTCAGGCTGAAACCTCTACTAGCTGAAAACAAGAACTCCCGCATAATCAACATTTGTTGCACAAGCCTATGTAGAGGCTGATAGAGGGTTAACAGACCCTTCGTGGGTACAGACTTTGTAGGATGTACCAATGACACCAGCTTAAGGGATGACCTTGTGTTCGGCTCACTCTTTTCCTCAGATAAGTCTAAGAATCTCAAACAAATGCATTGAATATAAGTTTAAGAAGTGTGTGTGTGTGTGTGTGTGTGTGTGTGTGTGTGTGTGTGTGTGTGTGTGTGTTTTGCCTGCATGTATTTAAGTGGCTACTTTACGATTTGGTGCTTGTAGATCTGGCATTCATGGAGACCAAAAGAGAGGGTCAGCTCCCTTGAAATTGGAGTTGGAGTTACTAGCTACCATGTAGGTGCTGGGACCTGAACCTACATCCTCTGTAAGAGCCATCAGTGGTCTTCACCACAGAGCCACCTCTCCACTTCCCTTATTTTGATAATAGAAACTTCAAACCTAGTCAAAACGTTTTCTATGACTACTTATTTTTTTAATCAGCTGGGATATTTTTAATAAGCATGGACCCACATTTGGATATTTCATACTTCCAAGACACTTCATTGAGAAGCCCATACTTATGCTCCTAGGTTTTGTTTTTTTTCCAATCACATGTAACTTTAATTTTCCATTCCTTATTTTTAATGTTGGTTCTTAAGCACTTTAACCTCCCATTTAGCCCACTGCTCACCAGAGGTATTAGGAAAGAAAGGATATCAAGGAAGTGGACCTGCTTAGAAATGCTCTTTGGAGCAACTCTCGTCTGTGTTGTCTGGAAATAAGAAGTTCAGTTCATAGGTCCACAGCAGCAGCTAAATCCACTCACAAACACTTCACAGATACACCAGCCATCCAGTTTGGTAAAGTTGGAAGAGCAAAACAATGAATCAGCAGCAGTGGCACAACCTAGCAGACAGCCAGGCCCCAACATTGGCACAAGTCAACAGGAGGGATCAGGAGGAACCCCATGACAAGGTTTTGGCTGTGCCTTTCTCAGGGAAGTGAAGATCAGTGAAGATGTGAGACCCACAAACATTGGACAGCTAGCTCTATAAGCAAGCCAAGCTCAGCCTCTGACACTGTCTGTCCTGCTCCAATTATGCCCTCCAAATATCACACGTCCTCCACTGGTCTTGTCTTGCCTCAGCATGTGTGTTTGTCTCAGCCGACATCACTCTGCTAATCAGCCCAAGTCCACAGAAGCAGCAAGAATCCTCAGCATACTGGCAGACAGTTTTGGGTGCCTTTCTCTCTATGGAGTCCCTACAAATGCGCTCAACTACACAATGTAAGGCAGTCCAATACATGTGCATTGTTAGCAAAGAATTCTTCATGTGTCCTTTCACATGCTTGCTTTAGCAGATCACCCTCTCCCCTGTGTCTGCTTCAGAGAAAAACTGCTTCACGTATTTGCCCCAACTGACTTTCCAAAGAACCCTTACGTTTCCAGCTCAATCACCCCTCTTTCTCTTACTCCTGTGCTTAAAACTATATTAAAGCATCTTTATTAAATATCAACTCTGGTTAGGTTAGCTTCTCTGAAATTCTTCACAGTACCAAAGTCACAAATCCCAGTGTGGCCAGAGTAGAGGTATCTAAAAGTCTTTGAGAATTCCCCAAGTCCACTAGGGTAGCTGTGGAAACCTGCTTCTTGTCTCTGCCCCTCCAGTGTTGACGTGACCAAACAATACCCCCACCTGCACCCTAATTTCACTGTGGTTTTGTCAGCTGCAATTTAAAGGCCTTCTCAGTGTGATCAAATTAGTCGGCGTGGTTAATGTAAAGAAAGACTTTGTTTTCTCAATCACTTCATTAGATTATACCATATTGAATTATAGAATTGTAATTAGCGTGTTACATTACAATCACAAAAGCTAGTTTAACAGGTCTGGAAAGTCCAATTATTCTAACTGTATATCTAGCAGAAGGAGGCGCAAGTGTCCAGATGGATTGGGGTAGTCCTCAGTCCTCAGATTCCAGGTTTTGAGGAAGGAACAGAAAGTTTTAGTTAAGACAGTCAGTTAGTTGAGAAGGAATAATCTAATAAATATTGGTTTCACTTGAAAGCACATTTGATAGTAGCATTAAAGACTTTTTTTTTTTTTTCCGGAGCTGGGGACCGAACCCAGGGCCTTGCGCTTCCTAGGTAAGCACTCTACCACTGAGCTAAATCCCCAGCCCCCAGCATTAAAGACTTTAAAACTTGCAAAAGCAACATAAGCTACATCAACAACATAGAATAGCACAAAGATTCCTGGATAGAAGGACACAATGTCATAATGATGTTAGCTTTTATTAAAATTAGTCAGATGAGTGAAGGGGACATGGGTCAGTGAGCAAAATGCCTTACTACAGTAACCTGAAACCCAAGGGCTCTATTCTCAGAAGGTACTTAAAAACCCTGAGGAGGTGGTGCCCACACGCAACCCCAGCTCCCCTTTAGTGAAGTAGGAGAACAAGAGAATCACCCAGAAGCACTCAGACCAGCCAGCATGGAGTACTCAACCAGAGACAATCTGACTCTTCATAAAGCAAAATAAATAAGTCTGACTAGATTGAGGGTAGGTTTTTTTTTTTTTAGTTTTAGTTTCATCTAATATTTTTTTATATATTTATCTATTTACTTATTTATTTAGAGACAAGAGTTTTCCTAGATACCCCAGACTGGCTTCTAATTTTTAATCATCTTCTGTCATCCCTTCTTCAGCCTTCCAAAACCAAGTTGCCCCACCGCATCCCACCTTTCCCTGCCACTCATCTGAAATGAAAGCTATTCATTGTCTAGCTTTTTTTGTTTGGACACAGCCACAAAGATTTCACCGTGCAGCAGGTGTGGGCGTCTGTTAGTAGTTCAGTTGCTTGAATGATTTGTTAAATCCATCAATTACAATACAAATGTCAGATGAGTCTCCAATGCAAAGATGAAAACTCTTGGGTCGTTTCGTAATCTTTAGGTGGAGAAGTTCTTTGATTATTTGAAATCTCAAACAACTACAGAAGAAAAAGTGGGGTTTCCGCCAATAAAACATCCTTTCTGGTACTGGGGATGTAGAGCTTGTAGTGTATTTGTTCATCAGTCACAGAAGCCTTGGTTCATATCAGTCACATCATATCTCATGTGTGCCCGTGATCACAGCACTGGGGACTGAGAGGAAACATGTTTTTTTCTTCTTTTTGTTTCTATTAGTGATACAGTTATAACATGATATGGTATGAGAGTCAACATTTTATATTCACTGGCATGATGGGGCACTTCTATTATGATTGGACATTCTTATAAGTTCTTTCTTTAGCAAGGACCCTACTCCTACATTATAAAGCTGGCCTTCCTATGTCCTTTTGTGGACCTGGTATTTACCCAGCTTGATTGTAGTATTGGGTTTTTTCAGAAAGGGCATAAACTTGATCATGATTCCCCACAGGCTGCTCAAGAGATCGTTTGCATCAGAATATTGGTCACAGAATTTACACAAAACTCAAAGGGGCAGGCACCTTGCTTGCCGTTAGTCAGCTTTACAGAAAAGCAACATTCACATTCCACACAGGTTGACTAATAAGGAGAGGCTAATATGGTGAAATAAAGCCAAGGATCAGCAAAAACTCTCAGGAACTGCCCCAGAAGCATTGCTTCCACACACAGGGAATAATGCCATGAGGCTTCCTACAAACTTTCCTGCAAACGAGTAAAGTGCTAAGCATTATGTTCAAACCTAACTTACGACATTTTCTTCTCGCCATGCGAAGACATTTGTGTTGCTTGTGTGTCTTCTCTCTGCACAATCTGCTTGGGTTGGAAAGGTGGGCCAATCATAAAAGTCATACAGTCTCTGCTGCGTAAATGACAGGACCTAAATTTATTCATTTCCCTTTCTTTTTTAATTTTTTTTAAATTTTTTTTTTATTTGGAGCTGGGAACCGAACCCAGGGCCTTGCGCTTGCTAGGCAAGCATTCTACCACTGGGCCAAATCCTCAACCCCAGGACCTAAATTTAAATCCCCAGTACCCACCTCAAAACCAGGTATCACATCTCTAATCCCAGTACTGGGGGCCAGAGACAGGGATCATTACAGCTTATTGGCCAGCTGCCTTGTGACGTCTATAAGCTCCAGGTTGACTGAGAGAGCCTGTCACAATGAATCAAGTGGAAAATACTCAAAGAAGATGCCACATGTTGACCTTTGGCCTTTCTGTATGCATACACACATATGGTTGCACGCCGCATGCACATACATATACTACACACCTAAACCCACGTTAACAAAAGAGGATGGTCTGATTAAAACATTCTACTGGTCTGACTACTGCCCACCTCAGGGTCCTAAGGCTTCCCTAGCCTTCATGGTGAAAGCCCACCCCTCTATCCACTGACATTGAGGAGCATGTATCTGCAAACATTTTTTCTTCTTCTCTAATGTTAGGATCTTTTACAATATCGCCTGTCCTTTCAGGGGTCCTCTGAATTGCTTTGTAGTTTTTAGGCCCTAAAGAGCTGAAAGTATCTTCTTTTCCTTCAAAACATGCCCCACTACTGTCTTCTGACTTTTGAACATTATTATTCAGTTACAGGATTAATCCAGAGAATACTTTTGGGGCTGGGGAGATGGTTGAGCAGTTAAAAGCACTAGCCCCCTTTTTCAGAGGATCCAGGTTCAAATCCCAGAACCTACACGGCAGCTCACAGCCTATACTTCCAAAGGATCTGACTCCTTTTGCTTGTCTTCTCAGGTACCAGGCATGCATGCATACACATATGTAGTTAAAAAAAAAAAAAACCCAACCAAACAAACAAACAAAAAACAACAAAAACAAAAAACAAACAAAACAAAAACAAAAACAGAAACAAAGAAACAAAAAAAAAACCTAACAACAACAAAAGACCAAAATCCATACACATGAAATAAAAACAACAAAAACAAACACATAAAATCATAAAATCTAGCAAAAGACTATATTGTACCTAGAGGAACTCTTTAGATCTTGAGATAGAAAAAATTCTGAGAATGTAAGTAAAATATATTAACTTAATAGAATATAATTAAAATAAAGCCCCAATAAGATAAAATAAAATAAAATAAGCCCCCAACTGCATTCTAAAAACATGTCAGATACATATTAAAATTTAGTCCCCATAAAATGTTTTTATAATTCCAAACCATTGGAGACATTGTTTCTATTTACAAGGATCCCGTAAAGCAAAATAAACCAAACCAACCGAACAAAAACCTAATCCCTGGAAAATGAATCAATAACCATTTTATACAGCTCGTTTGAAAAACAACACATTCCAAGTCTTTACAACAAAAAAGTTAGCTTGACATGGAATCTAAGGTACAGTTTAATGTATCT
This sequence comes from Rattus norvegicus, assembly GCF_021556685.1. Taxonomy (NCBI): domain Eukaryota; kingdom Metazoa; phylum Chordata; class Mammalia; order Rodentia; family Muridae; genus Rattus; species Rattus norvegicus. Next base: position 15,612,323 of record NC_141548.1, on the reverse strand, counting down.
GTTATGAAGTAGGTGGCTTCCAAGGCTATGGTGAGCAAGGCCCTATCAGTATGAGTCTGGGACCAACAGCTCAGAGAAGGGAGACCTAGATTCACATGGGAGGTTTACTTCAGTCCTTTGCAGTTCTTTCCAACCAGGAGGAAATCTTTGGGTCAAGCTTTTGTTCCTTACAAAACAAGGATTTTCAATTCAGGGCCTGCCTATTCAAGGGGTTGTTTTAGTGAACAAGATATGAACAGATAGGCTATAAACATGACCTTTTCATGAACAATCACGAACACATGCATCACCTATTTGTTGAACACTCTTTCTGTATAGAGACTGTCAGATACTGCCTGGACACAGTAAATCAGTGATTTCTGCCAAATTAAAAAAACAAAAAAGACAGAAATCTGACATACCCAATGGTCTGATATCGTTAATAGACACAGAGTTACATGTACAAGTTGGAGTTATGCTCTTGGGCTACGACGCAGCTTTTCTGTCTAGTAAATGTGTTACCAAGGTGGGTCTATTAACAACTTTGGCTCCTTGTCTCTTTAAGGTTGAGACAACTGATCAGTACCTTGTGCAATTATTAAATTACAAAAGGCTTGCAAATATACAGAACATGGACTACACAGAGTAAGCACCAGAAATCTTCACTATTTCCTTTTGTTCTTTGTAATCACTGAGTGTCACCACCTACTTAGAAGAATGATGGTGGTGGTAGGGATTCTAACAGGAGTATCAAGGACCTTGATGGCCAAGAATCCATGGATGGTTCAGGGATGACCAGAGACTAGTGGACCAATGACAACCCAACATGCACGAGAACTGAAGGAACTGAGGATGGATGGGGAGGGAGTGATGTCATGTATGTAAATTCAGGCTTTATCCTCTATATACAATAGGAAGCTGCAGAAGAACTCTGGTCCAGCCTTAAGTGGTATCTGAAAGATCCCTCTGGTATCTGGGTGGGCAAGAAAGGAGGGCAGAGTCCTGTCAGAAGGTATCAATTTGACAGTCAGAATCCAGAATCACTTGGAAGGCGAGCTTCCAAGTACAGCAATGAGGGACTATTTAGATCAGATTGGCCTTCAAATGCCTATGAGTGATTATGTTAATTAGGTTAATTAAGGTGCAAAGACCTACCCTCAAGGAGTATGGCAGTACTCTGAGCTTGGTTCTTGGTCTGCAACAGAGGGAGACACCTAGCTGAGCACCAATGTAGTGGTTTGAATGAAAATGGCCTCTTTAACCTCACAGGGAGTGGCATTATTAGGTGTCCCCTTTTTGGAGTAGGTGTGTACTTTTTGGAGGAAGTGTGTCACTGGGGCAGACTTTAGGTTTCAGAGGTTCAAGCCAGGTCCAGTGACATTTTCTCTTTTCCTGCTCTTGGCTGATCATGTCTGCCTGGACGCTGCCATGCTTCCAACCATGAAAATAACGGACTAAACCTCTGAACTCTATGTAAGCTGCCCCAGTTAAATGTTTTACTTTCTAAGAGTTGCCAAGGCCATGGTGTATCTTCATACCAATTGGAACCCCAATACAACTAACCTGCATCATTTTCCAGTCCTCTGTTTCTTGACTTTGATTGCAGTGTGACAATCTATCCTTAGCCCCTGCCATCACGAATTCATGGTCATGATGGTTTGTGGCCTTAAACTAGGAGTCAAAATAGATTATTTCTCCTTTAAGTTGCTTTTTTTCAGACTATCTCATCACAGCAAAAAAGAAGAATAAGACAGAAGATTCATGCAACGGTGCATGCAAACAAGCCTGAGGGCCCAAAGCAGGTAGGTCCATGAGCTATGAAATGCAAAAAGAGAGGATAAGGAAATGAGTAATTTAATATGGTTCATCCATAGAATCTGTGCAGGGCACGGTGGTAAGGAACAACAATAGTAGAGATACAAAGCTGGGTTACATGGCCTTGGACAGCTTAGATATAGGAATGTATCACTAGGTCTCATTGGGCAGACAATGAAGAAACAAAGGATCTGGGTGAGAAGATACAGTTACTCTTGAGTGGTCTAAAAACCTCTAAGAGCAAATCCATGCAACGTTGTATTCTTCTCTGTATAGCTTGTAGACCTATGCCTTCAGTGGACTGCTTGCTATTGGCTATGCTCAAGATAAAGTTCTTATACTCCAATCAGCCTTATTACTGAATGAATACATTGCTCAAAATGGCTTACGATCCTCTTGCAGCAAGGCCTTCTACTAAAAGAAAGGGTGTAGGGTAATTTGTATTCTGATCCAAGTTCCTTGCCTTACTGTAAATCAGAAGAAGCCATTCACTGACTTCCAACAGTCTGCAGCCACACCTTAAGCAGTGTTCATGCAAACATCTGGACACCCAGTACTGGAAGAACGGGAAAAGCTCTGTTCTGGAGACAAAGATATGAGAATCAGAAATGTGATTTAGGTGGCTAAAGCCATTGTTAGTACTGATAGATGAGACATTGTTCAGAGGAGGGCTGTGTTAATTAGAACTTCCATAAGGAAGGAAGGTGTCTTCAGAATTGGGGCCATGGTGGTGGGCCAGGTGGAAATGTGAGAAGGATTCTGCTCTGAGCCTCTCCCTAGGAAATTCTAGGAAAATCTTTCACGGTCATTGCTTGTAGAAGCACCATTCTAGTCTCTGCCTTCCTCTTCTCTGAGTATTTTCTCAATGTGCATGTCTCAGGATCCAAATTATTCTGTTCTATGAGGACATCAGTTGTAATGAATTAGGGGAGACTCACCTTCAAATATGTTATTTTCATTAAAATCTCATTGACATTCTGAGATTAGTGCTTTTCTATATGAATTTTGTAGGGGACATAACAAAGGCCAAGAACTGAGTCTTTGAGAAAATACCAATATTCAAAATCATGGCCAATGAAATTGGCTTTGGACAAACAGGTTAACTCATGTTCGATCCCAGGAATCCACTATGGAAGGAGAGAATTAACTCTTGAATATTACCTTCTAACTTTCCCATGTGTGCCAACAGCAGCCTATGTCAACACACATACACAGACACACACAGAGACACACAGACACAGATACTCAGAGACACCCAGACACCCAGACACCCAGACACAGACACGACAGAGACACACAGACACAGACACACACACAGAGACACCCAGACACCCAGACATAGACACAGACACAGACACACATACAGAGAGAGAGAGAGAGAGAGAGAGAGAGAGAGAGAGAGAGAGAGAACAATAAACTCAACATATCTTGCCTACACTATATGGGCACACCTTAATTTCATAGGCAGATCAATAGATTGCAAGAGATGAGGGGGGGGGCTGTCTAAAATGGCTTTGGGTGTTTTGCCTACGGGATCCAGTGAATTTCTTATTTTTAGAAGTGGCACAAAACAATGTATAACATTGTCTGATGATGTCTAACAAACAAAAATTGAATATGGAAGAGCCCCCAGGAAATGTTCTAAACACAGTATGTTATGACACACTGCCTTATAGACAACAGTTGCTACACTTGTCAGAAAGATCGCTAAAGTAGATGTTCAAGATACATTTCAAATTTGCTTAAACAACGCCATGCCTACCATCCACACCAAAAGGCTGTTTTACTACATGGGCAACAGAAGGCGTGATTATTTGCAAGAATTTTCACTGTTTTCCTTTTGCCTTCTTAAGTGGCACAGTCAATTGCCTAAGCCACCCTGTGCTTTTGCCAAACCCCATTGTCTCTTTGAAAGTGTTCTACCCCCTGGGTGGGTTTGCGACTTAGCATGTGCTTCTGAAACACCTTTAAAAAGTGCCTCCATTTCATAGGCCAATGGGGATGAGTGTTTACTCTGTAGACATGAGAACCCCATGTAAAAAGCCAGGGGTGTTACAGGTGCCAATAACTTAGCATGATGGGAAGTGAAGACAGACAGATCTCCACAGTAGCCAACCTACTTGAAGCAGTAGGCATCTGATTTAGAGAGAGACACTATCTCAAGGCCATAAGGTAGAAAATGTGCATATCTGGGCTTCTGGGTATAAATACCCACAAACCCATGTGTATACCACACTACAAACACTGCACACGCATTCACACACACACACACACACACACACACACACACACACACATGCACGCACACACAATCATTTTTCTCCCTATTCTATTTTGCCCTCTGTCGCCTTGATAAAAGTCTCCTCAAAGGCAACCATGGGAGCAAAAGGCTAACGTTAAGCTTACAGCTCTCAACCCATCATCAAGGGAAGATAAGGCAGAAACCTGAAGCCAGAAACTGAAACAGAGATAATAGAGGAGTGCTGCTTACTGGCTTGTTCCCAGCTTATGCTCAGCTACTTTTCTTGCAAGCCCAGAACCACTTGCCTAGGGATTGCACCACCCATAGTGGACTGGGCTCTCCTGTATCAATTGGCAGTCAAGACAATGTCACACAGACATGCCCAAAGTGAACAATTGAAGTTCCCTCTTCCCATTTGACTCTAGACAATAAAAGCTAACCAGTATACCTCCCTGCCCCCCATATCTTTCAAATTTCAGGATAATAGGTGGCAGGTTTAAATATTTGTGGACTTTATCATTAAATTTCAGACCTTTCTTACAGTTGTTAAAAAAGAAAGTAATAAAACTGCAAAGAGTGTTTTACCTTTTGACCAAAGAGAGGTATCAGAAAAGACCATACCCAGAAATAATTTAACTTTTTATAGATATTTCATACCTATAACATTTTTATGACTATACAAGAGTATAGACTCTTACTATGACGAGTCTTATAGTTATTACTTATTCAAACTCTAACCAAATCTGGAAGAGACAGCTTACATTAAAAGAACAGAGGAAATAGTGCCGAAGTCTCCTAAATATAAAGAAAGAGGAATATTTACCTCTGAGAAACATACAGAAGTTACAGATCCCAGAGCTTTGGCAAACCTTAAACTGTCCTCCAGTATCTTTTCCTTTTCCTGTTTTCAGAGATGGCAAGTTGGACACATCACATCACAGAATATGTATCTAATCCAGACACACTCACCATAACACTTGATAGTTTTCTGTCTGGCTATTTAAACATTCACCATCATGGCTCTTATTCAACTGGATTCAGTTGTTGTAAGAAATTTATAATTATCATATGGTTTTAAAAGACTTTTCTCCACAAAGGACCCAGCTATTTGTCAGCTCTTGGTATAAACAAGGCAACGGTGGAGGTCACTGATAGTATGTTTCTCTGGTAAATTATCTTGAAGTCCTTTAGTGATTGGTTAACTCTTTCATAAAAGTTAAGTTGTGCGTCTCAGACTGCAATTCAGGGCCCTTGACCTCTTCCAGTTCAAAACCTGCTAGCAAGTAGAATCTCACTGTGCAACATTTTCTAAGAACCTACTGTGTTCTATTGTTTGGTAGGTGAAGGACTGAGGAAAAGTGAAATGCCCCTGCCTGTGAAGGAGAGGGGCATACGACAAGTAATGTGAATTGAGCACAGGATGTAAAACAGACTCAGATCACAGAGCTGTGTGCGAGTTGGCCCAGGGTAGAGACTCAGGAGGTTTCCTAATGGAGCTGACACTAGAGTGAATTAAAAGACAGGTAAGTGTGATTCAGAGAAGAAAGAGGAAAGAGACTTTCTAGAATGAGAAGCCATTCCAGCAAATATTACAACAGTAAGAAAGTGCAGTGACCTTGGGGGAACAAAAATCCATGAATGCTATTATTATGCTACTGTGAACAATTCTCCAACATGGCCTCTATGTAAAGAACTTGCTAAGCACTGCAAATATTATATAACAAGCTTCTCTCTTACAATTATTGATGATGTTTCTCCATTTTACAAAACAAGAAGGGGACTTGTTAGGGTTTGAATGTGAAACATACTTCTCAGGTTCATGTTGGAAATGTGGGTTCCCAGATGATGGTGCTATTTCTCTGGATCCATTAGGATGATGTAGGGCTATAGGGAGCTGTATGAGTCCAGGCCTGGTTCTGGCCCAAGTCTTGACTCTTGACTGGCCAAGGTGCAAGCAAGCAGTCTCATGCTCCCATTGTCAAAGCTTCAAGCCACCATGGACTCACGTATGTATATCCTACCCCAGTGAACAGCACACAAACTTTAAGTATACCTTCCCCATCATTCTTCAATCAAGTAGAAGGTATTTATTCGGTCACAGTGTCATAAAAAGTACCTTGGGTCATAAAGCTGAGCAGAAATTTAAATCATGGAATAAAAGTGTATGGAGGTGAAGCACTTCACTACTGTGTCTGTCATATGTTATCTGTTCCTGAAGTCTTCCTCTGTGTGTGTGTGTGTGTGTGTGTGTGTGTGTGTGTGTTGTTAGTCATTAAAAAAATTGAATGTTCAAAAGGCTTTTTTAAAGCTGGATAAATTGATCTCTTTTGAATAAAATTAGTGGAGCATCTGATCAAAAAGGAAGTCAGAGATATATTGCTTGCTTGGCTCCATTTGGTCTGTAGAAGATGCTGTAATGACAACCACCTGTTTTCCTAGATTTGCTTATGTTGCTGATGTTAGAAACTAAAAATATATTCTTTACTATGACAGTAATTTACATATATTAGTTCTCATCAGCCTTTCAGATAAAAATAACATGATGTCATGTATGTATATGTATATATAGACATATGTATACACACATGTTTGTGTGTATGTATAAACAATGCCAATGCAAGAACCCATGCTTATTTTACATGTACCAAATGTCAAATGGCTGTTCTAAGAACTTCACTATATTGTCCCACTTTTCATAATAATATGAAGATGACAGGACAACTACTACCCTCTACTTTGCTGATGTGTACACTGAATCTCTGAGAGAATAAATAAATTGCACTAGATCACAGAGTGTATAACTGGTTGATTCAAGTAGGAAATAATCTCAAACCTCAAAATCTAAGCTCTTAACCACTGTCCTTACCATTCATCAAGAAACAAATAGCAATGACCAGAGTCTAATCACCAGCTGACTCCCTCCTTTGTTACCTGATAAGAACAGAAAAGTAATTCTATTATAGGCTTGGATTGACCAATAAAAATTTAATGAGGTAGTGCTGACCATCAAGTCTCTAATTCTGCAGGAATGATGAATCTCATTCTAACAAGAAAACAAGAACAGTTGCTAGAAACAGGGAACACAGTGTTCCAAATGCCAGATTCTCTCCCAGGAATGCTTCCCAGGGGCTAGGGTCAGACTATCAGTATCTGTTAAGCAACATAAACAAGAAAAGGATTTGGCAAGGTCCGAAGGCCTACTGTTCTACCATATAGATATATATGGCTTCCTTCTTGGAACAAATACAATTAAGTTAAAAGTGATGGACATTCTATTGTTTAAGGGAGTCTTCTTTTGATTGCTTTTTACAAATCTACAAAAATTCTGTCCTAATGTTGCCATGAAATTAACCCTAAGAAAAGTTCAAAATTCACATTTTGATCATAAAGTATCTTGAGCAGAGAACTAATTAAAAAACTGGGAACATCCTTCAGAGATAAAATAACTTTGTAGATTGGCTCCAAGTTACAAGTTAAAGCTTAAAATTTCCCCGTGTCGTCTGTCTTCTTCAAACATCATCTGAAACGTTGGGGTAGTTAGATGAATTGATTCATCTCCAATCATCCTGGATTGTTTGGAGAGTGCTTTACTTCATAATGTGGAAGCATACCACCTCCAAGCTTAAAGGATTGATGTCTTGGTAATGAGCAACCACATTTTCCAGAACAATCAATTATTACGTCTAAAGGGACATGAAGACTATCTAATGGATCCCTGCCCCTTCCTACAAGTGACAGATCATGTTACCCTAGAAATAGAAGACTTGTCTACAATCTTAGAGATGGTATTTAACTTCAGACACAGATTTCAATACATATCAACTGCCCTCCCACCACCATCTTGATTTTTTAAAAAACGTGTAGAGAAAGTCATCTGAACTCCAGGATCCAGCCATGGCTTCAATTACCTCTGAATTGATCCTTTTACCTCCATATCCTGATACATCCAACCCATGCCAACTCTGTGTTGTTTGTTTTGATTTAAGTTACTGGAGTCAGGTTTTGGTTACTTGGAGCAGTCTACTGGTGTCAAACAGCGATTCTTTTCCACATTTGCTACCTCAAGGTTTTCTCTCAGCTAGAAAATTCTACTTGGTATGACTTGAGATTTCTTGTAACCATTCTGAGAAAATTATGGTAATTCTACAAGACAACCCTACTGGACTGCTTTATGAGGATTTCCCTGGCAAAAATCCACTCTGGGTACATATGATTACCTACTCCTTCCCTCTTTTTTGTAACCAATATTGTCTAGTAGTCTCTTTCTTATTCTCAACTTAGTTGAGTCCCGTGTCTACTATCTTCCAAACTATATCATAAACTCTTCCATTCAAGAACCAGATGGCGCATGTGTCTTTTGGTTTGGTGACCCAGCCTGACTCAGTGCTTACTGCGATGAGCATCTGCTTGCTTGGTTGGAGTTGATTCAATGGTAGAGCTCTCCCCACCATTCCCATTTCAGTTTTGTAGATTCTTGGCCCCAAGTCAATTATTGTCATATTTCAATGTGATAGCCTGTGGTTCTGCACTTATTTGCCTTTTCAGCGGAATGATCTCTGAGTCTTTTGACTTTCATTACTTGATAGAGTACAGTTCTTCAGGAATGAAAGATTTAATTTCCTTTGTTCTTAAGTCCAGCTGTAGGAAAGCAGAAGGTTATTCCATGTGTGCAATGAGGCAAGAAGGCCCCATTATTTTTCTATATTCTGCATCTTCAGAATGTAGTTTATGCCAGGACAACGTGTACGAAATAGTTCCTTATCACTGTACCAACAGACTGGGGAGCAGGGGGCAAAAGGCAGATTTAAATAATTTAATTATTCTCCTGCTAAAGAAAGGCATAATTCTGTTGGAAGGAAACTGGGTAACAGTCGCTTATTGTCTTGATGCATTAGAATAGGTTATATTTTAAGATGCAGATAATAGGCATTGGCAGAGCAAAGATTAAGATTTTTGAATAGTAGAGCAACTTAGGTGCCTAACGCTAGGAATGGAGCAATCATACACTCTCATGAGCATACAGAGTTAACCAGAACTGGGTCTTGAGTTTCATGATAACTAGAGCTTCCAAAACCTGACCAAATAAAGGAAAACAAGAAAATGAGAAAGACGGAATCTGTAGCAAACAATGACTCAATGGCAGCCATAATTTCATGGAAGGATATAAGCTGAATCATATAAAAACCAGTAATTTGAATTAAAGATACATTTCATCCAGGCATAAAGTTCTCTGGAGTGAAATAGTTCTGCCGAAGCAGACACAGTTTTGGACAGTCCTTTTCCGCCATCATGTGAACACATACACAAGAGTGCACACACATATATTTGGGAAGCACCAGAAAGCTCTACATGAGAGAAGTCTATGATCCAGGAATTATGATTAATGGCTGCCTAATTAAAAGTCCTCCTGTCAATCTAAATATTACACATTACTGTTTACAGTTCCTGATTTCATATCCCCCTTTCAGAGTCTATAAGTAGCTAGTTCACATGAGGTAGCCACCCATCACCATTACTATGTAACTTGGAAACAGATGGTATAGCTCTGTCATGCCAACTCTAGGTATTTGCTTTAGCATTTTGAGGAGGAAAAAGAGAAAAAGCAGAAAGCTATTGCCATGTGAGTTGCTGACCTGGTGTTGTGAGAGTCTTATTGGGAGAGTGGTTTTATTGTTTGTTTGTTTGGGTCATAAATGACCCAGTACCACCAACCCCACTTAGATTCAGTAATGGAGACCAAAAAGGTATTCATAAATGAGAAAAACATTTTGTAAAATGTTTGTTTATGGTCTTTTCTTTACATTGAAGAGATTGGCTGGATGCCCAGGCCAGTTTTTTCTTTCCAGTAAAAGAGTTAATTATCAGCATTATCCAAACAGAATCATCTTCTTCCTCTGCCTCTCCCCACTGTTCTCCTGAACTAATGTCCTTTTCCTTTCAGTTTGAACAATGTTAAACCAGAAGGGAAAACAGCAAGAGAAGGGTGTCCAGCAGATCTATGAACTATTAGGGCCTGGATTTTACTTTGTGTTCTTTATGTCCATGTTGACTCTCTGATGGGTGCTCAGGAGAAAAGGAGTGGATCTCTTTCTTGAGGAAAGTAGGAACATCGATTTGTACAGAAGGATGCATGATACGCTATCAGTGTGCTAGCCTCCTGTTTGTACCCTTCTGGACTATTTTTGGCCAGTGTCTCTTATTCAGAATACGAGATTTGAAATCACACCACCCCTTGGCTCAATGCCTACTCTTTATCTACCTACATTGTACCTCAGGCAAACTATGACAACCATCTTGAGTGTCAGAGTCATCTGGCCAATTATGCCAAGGTTCTTAGAAAAATTCAAAATGATCTTAAGGGCTGAGGATGCCAGGAAAACCACTGGATCCACTTGCTTGGCATATATAAGACTTTGGGGTTGAGTCCCTGTATCACCACCAAAAGAAAAGGAAATATGATGTAAGAACAGAAAATGAATTCAGAAAAAAGAAAAAACTATAGACTTTACTGGTAATGCATTACTTTGACTCTTCCTGACTCGTATAATCCTTCTGAGTGATTAACAGCATAGAAAGCTTGTTTCTGCACGTGGGGGACTGTGTCGCTGTTTTTCAGTTAACTTAAACTGTTCGAATAATAAAGTGAGGAGCTTGAGAAAATGGTTCAAATGGAGCGCCTTGCACATTGTAGCTATCTGAAGGTGTGAACTGGCCTCATAAAGCACACTGTACCCAGGAATACACCCCTTTGCTGTCGCATGATTTCTTTGCATAGGCAGGTCTCTTTTTGCCTTCTGCATCCATCTAACCCCTTTATTGACTTTCAACTGCCTTTTTCTAGTACACTTGTTTCCAGTCTGTTCAAAGCTCACCTTTAGGTCACAAGGAGCATACTAGTGCTCCAGACTGATATTAACTTACCAATTTTATTTATTGGCTTTAAATTTTACCATAATGAGTATGCAAACATTTCCATTACTTTCAGAGTTTCAAAAATTTGAATTTTGGGAGAAAGAATGTTATCTCCAGAATGTACCAAATAGTAAAAGGCAGAGCAACAAGGAAACTTTATTTCCAATCTCTCTCTCTCTCTCTCTCTCTCTCTCTATATATATATATATATATATATATATATATATATATATATACACACACACACACACACACACACACACACACACACACACACACACACATTCTTCCCATTGTATTCACTAGGCCTGGGGTTGTTTTGCTGGGATGTATATTTAGCAATAGTTTTGCAGTGTCTAAAAATAGATTGACAGAAGGCCAGTGTTATCAGTCTGTGCTGGAGTCATTCTGGTGTTGAAAGGTCATGTGTAAAAACAGGCTTTCCTCTCAGATTATAGCTTTGGATGGGTTGAGGTAATACATGCAGTCAGATCGGAGGGAAATGGTCCCATGATGGTCTTTCTACTTGATAGAACTGGGTTCCTAAAGGATTTTCTTGTTTCTTTCTCCCAGTGTCGGACCCACTCATTTTAAAGGACAAAGCTATAAAGCCTTTGACTGACTAATGGAAGGTCTTGTTTCATTCAGTTTAAAGTCAGTTTTCATAGTGAAAGTCTAGGACATCTTGGACTAATTTAGTCCTTGATAAGATTTTTAAGGTAGAATTTGCCACATTATAAAGACAATTAATTGCATAGCTGACTATGTAGAGCCACAATCAACCTAAAATTTTTTATCAAAATTTGACAATCTCTAAAGGCTATTTCTGCCCTAACACGGTTGGAAAGCAAAAGGCCTCTCTGTAAGGCAGTATTGTAGAGGTGGGGGTGAAGGGTGGTGTGTATGGTCCACCTTCTATCTCTCACCCAGGAAATGAGTCCTTTTGACTTAATAAAACTGGCATCCAAGCAGTAGTAGCTAAAATAAACTGACAGGGTTGGGTGATGTGTATACACATATAAGCAAAACAAACAGAGCAATCTGTTCCACCGCAAGATAAGGATGCAAGGTAAATTTGGAAAGAGCCAACACTTTACTTGAGCAACGTGAAATTTAGATTTGAATGGCAGCAACGTTTCTTAAATCACTATTTTCAGAAATAGTCTCACAACCTTGATGGGTTACAGCTGAAACCTCCCATGGCTCCCAGGTTCAACTGACCTCATGCAAGCTTATGTTCCCAGAGACTAAGCAGAACTCACTCACTCCCACTGAGCTCCTGACCCCTTCCTGGCTGATCCTCACCACTGACCCTCAGCCCCTGGTGACCGCACCTCCCTTTCGTCCTTTATCTGGTTGGAGATAGTAACGGGGCGCCCCTCCCATCAAAAGCAGCTCAAAGCCGGCATGGCCTTGCCCCTGCCTCAGACACAAAAAGCTTTTTATGACTATAATTGAGAAGCTGTTTGCTGCTGCACTTTATCAGGAGGGCTTGGAGAGCCTCTGCGAGCCAGAAGGTGGCGGAGAAGTCACCTTGGGAGGAGAAGAGGGTCAAAGGGGGTATGGTGGAAGTGCTGGCCGGGCACAGGGACCCACCAGGCGTGCCTCTGCCCAGGGATCCAAAAGGAAGGGGGAAAGGGTTGAAGGGATGACCAGCAAGAGGAAAGCGCTGCTGCAAGAGGACCCCTAGGCTACCCTAGGTCGCGATCAGCTGACCAGGTTGCGAGGGGGCGCCCTAGGCTGAGTCACGGGAAACCTCGCTTCCTGGGCTGCCTTTTTTTTTTCTGCGTGCCCCTGCGGCTGCCCGCTGCCCCGAGAGTCCAGCGCGGCTCGAGCTCCACACCTGCGCCCCGACCTGCCGGGAGCCTGTGCCCGCCTAGTGCACGCCCCGGAGGGCGGGCCAGAGCGCAGCGCAGCGGCCGCCACCCGAGAGCGCAGGGAACCCGGCAAGCGACAAGGCCTCTGTGGGCGCTGCCCGCTGCAAGTCACTCCCCGCGCCACCTAGGTCACGGAGCGAGCGGGACTTTCCCGCCTGGCTGCCCCCGCAGGGAGGCCAATGAGCGCAGCCCTGTGCCAAAGGCCCCGACAAATCCCAGGGACATCTCCAGCTCGCGGAGCAGTTTTGCGGCGAGCCAAGCTGGGCCGCGGCGAGACGGGCCCCTAGTCCCAGGGCGCGGTCTCCACCTTCCCCGGCTCCTCCTCGCCAGCTGCGCCGCCGGCTCCCATTGTTCGCCCCGCCCGCTTGCCGGGCGACGTCCGGGCGCCGCTCCCCGGCCTCGCGGCGCACCTACCTTCTGCTGCCGCCGAGCCATGTCGGTGGGCTGCTTGGCGTTGAAGGGGTAGGCAATGCAGCGCATCACGAACACGTACAGCTGCAGCCTCTTCTTCCTCTCCTCCTCTTCCTTCTGCAGCCGCTCCAACTCTTCCTTCTCCTTCTCGCTCACCACCGACGGGCTGGGGCTGGAGGGCCGGCCGCCGCCGGCGCGGCTGCTGGGCTGCAGCCCCCCGGCCCCGCCGCCGCTGCTCGCGCCGCTACCCCCACCGCCGCCGGCGCCCACCCCGGCCCCGGCGCCACTGCCCCCCATGCCGGCGCTGCCCGCCGAGCCCTCGCTGGTGCGGCTTGGAGACAGGCGCGCTCCGGACGCGGCCGAGCCCAGCACCTCCTTGCCGCTCTCCTCTTCCAGGATCTCATCCGATTCCTCTTCGCTGGACGAAGGGTCCAGCATGGTGGCGCCTGGGAGAGGAGGGTCCCCGGAGTCCTCGGCTTGGGGTGCAAAAGATGGGGGGCGCTGGAGGCAGCCGAGGGTCGGCTGTCCCGGTAGGCGCTTCTTCCTAGGTCAGAGAGAGCGAGCACAGCTGCTCAGCTTCGGTCGCCGCCGACTGCTTCCTCCGCCGGCGAGCGCGAGCTGAGCGCAGACCCAGGAGCGCGAGGGGAGGAGGAGAAGGGAGAGGTGCGTGTGTGCACCCGAGGTGGGCAAGGGCGAGAATCAATTGCGAGCCCGGAGCCCGCAGCCGGATGCCATCTGCAGCCGCTGAAGGAGGCGCCTCCAGGAAAGATGCCGAGTGTTGCAAGCTGTCGATGCAGCCAAGAGCCGGAGAGGCATCTTGCCGATTGGGGAGCGAGCGGCGCTTACGTGTTTATTGGCTTAACTCTCCAGTGTCCGCGGCGGAGAGGGCGACCGCAAAGGCCTAGAGGGGGAAAGCGCGGAGCGCCCCCAAAGCCTCAGAGCTCCACTACTTTTTACCCTCATCCCCCCCCCAATCTTCCTTGCCCCCTCTGCTATGTAGATCACCTCTCCTTGCTTCGACCTCTCTTCCCCTCCCGGGGACAAAAAGTTTTTACCCCCGGGGGTGGGGAGGGAAAATACAGAAGCCAACGGTAACTTCTGACCAGCGGAAAGCAGGCTTTCTGCATGCGTCCAGAGGTCACACTAAGAGGAATTTAGTGAGATGTTACTTTTAAGAAAAAGTCCATCTTCTAGTTCAGACTTCCCATCTGGAGTGTGGGGACTAGGAAGGGGCAGTGGGAAGGGCAGGCAGTGTGTTTTTCTCACCTCTGTAAACCTCTATTCCAACAACCTATGCCACCACATGTGTCCACTGTAAAGTACAAATGCATCAGGTTTGAGTGAATCGATGTACGGTTCATGAAGTTCAGCTATTTAAGTAGAAATCAAGCGCCCCTCCCCGTCAGTGAAGCTTTTTTCAGTCCCTAGAAGAAGTCAGTGTATTTTCTCCAGTTCAGCCCTTCCAACATGTAGTATCTGAGGGAAGGACTAGGAACCCCACAAACCAAATAAGACACCCCAAAAGTCAGCAACAGCGATGTTTAATGTACTGTCTCTGCTTCTCAGTCTTCACCCCGGGTTGTGGAATTGTAATGATTAATACAAAGAACAGATGATGTCGTCCTTCCGGACTCCATCCTTTAAGCCAATAGAGACTACTAGAGGGCACGGGGAACTGGCCAGCGTGCTGAACTTAATCAGCGACCTTAGATGCATTAGAAAAGGAGCTAAAGGCTTTGGACCCATCAATGACCTCCCCCTCGGCTTGTATACTCGCACACTTCCCAATTCTCTTATCACCTGTAGTTTGTAAATGTGCAGCATGACTTTAAATTTTAAATTCACAGCTGTTGTTCTGTGTCTTCCAATCTACTGTGAGTTTTACTATAAGCTTTCTGGTAAACCTGATTAAATATGTGAATGAACTCAAACAAAATGTACCCATACATCACTCCAAAAATTCTTCTTCAGTTTTTTAATTGAGTAATATATGCATTGCGAGTATTTGGTTTTTATCATACATCAAAGATAAAACGTTTATGGTCCTTACACTTTTTTATCATTTAATATTTTAAAATTGAAAGTGAAAACTTTGACAGTTTACCAGTTTTATTAAACACTTCTGAGGAAATAAAACATTATAATAATGGCTTACCAGTTTCCCTGGAATAAAAAACTATGGTAGGCTAGTCAGTGGGTCAACAGCTGTTAGTAAGCATTTTTTGTTAATGAACGGCTCCAAGTGCTTATGGTCATGGAACATTTATAAGATTCTCTCAAGAGTATATTCTCCTTTGAGATATACAGCATAAACATACAAAGAGGGATGGCATCATTTATTTCAAACATAATGTCAACAAATCTAGGTTTGTAAATGGGGAAAGGTTCTCATGAATAAAGCAAACTGGGATACAACAAACCATGTTCTCAAACAAGAGAGTGAAACTTTAAAGAGGGAACATGCGGGGCGGGGTGGATTTGAAGGTTGAAATGGTGATTCAGAGAGATGTAATGATAGGACACAGAGGAAGAAAAGTACATTGTTTTGTAGAGCTCCCCCATGGGTGGATGAAGAGGAGAAAGAAAGCTGAATTATAATGCATTTGACCATACAGAGAGCCTGTGTTTAACATATAAACAAGTTGGCTAGGGAGAAGGAACCGATTTGGGGAGGGTGTGCTAGAAGGCCAGACAGAAACCATTGATTGATCAAATATGTTCCCTGTAAAGGTTTAGACATTTAATTATTACACAGTGAAAACAGAGTGATGTGAATTCTGTCTGCATATCCATTTGCAGTTTATAAAATGATGTAGTAAGATTTTGCTTGGTGTTAAATTTTTGAAGATTCATGGGGGTTTCTTATTTATTTTTTTAATAGTCTTTAACATAGAAATACAATATCCACCTTTTATTAAAAGTAGGAATCTACAATTTGGATAGTGTCTTAGTTAGGGTTTTATTGCTATGAAAAGACACCATGACCAAGACAACTTGTATGACAGGAAACACTGAATTGGGGCTGGTTTACAGGTTCTGAGGTTCAGACCATCTTCATCATGGCAGGAAGCATAGCAGTGTCCAGCTAGGCCGGCATGGCAAGGGAGGAGCTGAGAGTTCTACATCTGGTTCTGAAGGCAAACAGAAGATCGGCTCGTGGGCAGCTAGGAGGAGGGTCTCAAGGCCCACCCCCACAGTGACACACTTCTTCCAACAAAGCCACACCTACTCCAACAAGGCCACACCTCCTAATAGTACCACACCCTGGACCAAGCATATTCAAACCATCACCTGGCTCCCGTAGGCTTGTCCTGTGGAACACTTGAGCCTATGGGGCCATACCTAACTACAGCATAATGAAAAATACATTTAGTCCAGCTTCAAAAGTCCCATAGTCTATAGCAGTCTCAACAATGTTAAAAGTACAAAGTTCAAAGTCTTTACTGGGAGTCATTCAATCACTTAACTGTAATCCTCTATAAAATCAAAATTAAAAAAGCAGATCACATACCTTCATTATCACAGGATATACATTACCATTCCAAAACTTCACTGTGAGGAAATACTGAACCAAACAGGACCAAGCTGGGTAAACGCCAACATTCTGTATCTTCATGTCTGATATCTCATATCTGATGTTTTCAGATCTCCAACTTCTTTCATCTTTGTTGACTGCAGCAAACTTCTTTCTCTTGGACTGTTTCCACTCCCCATCAGCAGCTTTCCTCAGCATGTATCCCACAGAGGCTGATATCTCTAGTGTCTTTGGGTATCCAAGGCAACTTCAACTTTATACTTTCTTGTTCCAGTGCCTTCTGGACTCCTCAAAAGGGCTTGGGTCACTTCTCCAGCTCCAACCTGTGTAATACTTTAGGCTCTAGGTCAATCCTCTCCACTGCTGCTGCTGTTCTTGGTGATCACCCCATGGTACTAGCATCTGTAATCCCGTGGAGTCTAGTGCTGTAACTAGACTTCACCAATAGCCTCTCATAGGCTCTCTTTATGGTGCCACACCTCAACTTCTTTGCATGACTCTTTAGTCCTCGGCCATCAACTGCAACTGGGGCTGCACCTTCATCAGCAGCCTTCCCTGGGCCTTCACAGTGCCAAGCCTCACTTGTTTTTTACATGATCCCTTCATGCTGTCAAAACCAGTACTACCTGAGTGATTCTTCCACACTACCAAGTCCAGTAGCAATGCAAGGTACAACCTTGGCTATTTCTGGAACACAGTTTGTTTGTGCTCTTAGAAAAAACTTCCTAGAAGATTTCACTGCAGTGATGCTGGTCTCTTCGTAACCACTGCTAATTTCTTAGCTCCAGCTAACCAGCATCAATTGTCCCAGTAACCACTTCTTGTCTTAACTCTAAAGCAGGAGCCACATGGCCAATGTTACCACGTTCTGCTGCTTGCTGGGGATAGTGCATGGTCCCCCTTGTTTTATTACACCTTTGCCAGCTTTCTGGTTTTGATGATTTCCTTCATTGACTAAGTTTGGCTGTCCTGAAACTTGCTCTGTAGATCAGACTGACCTTGAACTCAGAGATCTATGTGGCTCTGTCTTCTGAGTGCTGCGATTAAAAGTATGTACCACCATGTCAGGACTTAAGCTTTTCTTTACCTGGAACTTGCTCAGTACAAGGCTGGTCTAGAACTTAGAAATCTTGCTTCTGTCTCCTTGGATTAAAGGCATGTACCACCATGTCCAGGCCTAAGTTTTTCATGGTCACTATACCCGAAGATCCAGATCAATAGTGTATGTCATCCTATCTCAAAGTCCAGATCAAAAGCCTGTGTCTTCCAGACTCAAGTTCTGGATCACAGGTGTGCCCTCCATGTCTGGATTATAGTTCATTCCACATTGAAAGTCAAAATGAAAACAACCAGGCAATAACATCTAACATAATATAACTATTTCTTGTTTAACTGCGAACACATGAATAGTTTAGCTAGGTGGGGTCTTTTCTGGAAGTCAAAACTCCCTTAATTTTATTTAATATCATTAAAAACACAGGATTTAGATCCACTGTACTTCTTGGTGCTCCTTTAATACTTGAAACATACACACATTTTATATTTTCCTTTCTAAGCTTGCTATGCTTGATCAAAATGGTCTTCCTGAGACTAAGTCAGAGGACAAAGTCTATGGTGGGTGTTTCTGAGACTCCTTTGTGATATGCAATTAGTCTGAGTCTCTTCAGCTGGGTCTTGTGCAGACTTTTCAGATAAGGATAAAAACCAGTAACATTCTTCACCAAAACTTCACAAAAACAGCCTCTAGGCCACATACTAAAATTCTTCTCTTTTGAAATGTCTAAAGCCAGGCTGCTACAGTTCAATCACCCTCACCCACAATGTCCTCCATACTCTGACTAGGATGGCCCACTTAAAGCATTCCACTGCCTTCCAAATCCAAAGTCTCCAAAATCCACATTCTTTCAAACAATAGCATGGTCAGGCTTATCATATAGCATACCCCAGTCCCTGGTACCAAGTTCTGTCTTTGTTAGGGTTTTATTGAAACTTTTATGAAAGGCAACATTTAATTGGGGCTGACTTATAGATTCTGAGGTTCAATCCATTATCATCATGGCAGGAAGTATGGTAGTGTCCAGTTAGGCAGGCATGGCATGTGAGGAGTGGAGAGTTCTACCTCTGGTTCTGAAGGCAAACAGAAGAAGATTGGCTCATGGGCAGCTAGGAGGTTCTCAAAGCCCACTCCCACAGTGACACACTTCTTCCAACAAGGTCACACCTATTCCAACAAGGCCACACCTCCTACTAGTGCCACACCCTAGGCCAAGCATATTCAAAACACCACAGATAGTATATAACATATTGTTAAGACAAGCCTGACAATATGTTCAAATAAATCCCCCAAAATATCAGATCTTAAGATATGTCTTAGATCAGTTAAAGGTTAGTTCACTGGTCTTGGAGATATTATAACTTCAAGAGAGCAACAGACAAGATATGCCATCCAGAATTCCTTAGGAAGTTGACATAGAGATTACAGCTTTTCTAAATGAAAATTCTGATGAAGAGGAAAGGGGGAAAAAACTTAGAACTCAGCCACAGGCTCATAAGTTTTGTCTACTTTTTAATATCTCTGTTTATATAATAATATGATTCTACTGCAAATACCAATGGACTAATGCAATTACATACTCAAACAAGCTATGTTAGGAGCATACCTTTTTTGCATCCTATACTCTTTAGCTTTGTAGAATACTTGGGTAACCTTAAAGTGATAAGATAACTCTTAGCAAGCAGTGTAGAAAGATGTATAGGGAAAGTAGAAGTTGGTACAGTGAATTTAGTAATCCCATGCACAGCATAAAGTCTAGAGGAAATGAAAGTAAGAGACAGTAAATTGGGCATATATTAGAAACCCCTAATTTAGTGTCTCTCTTATTTTCATCCATTGTCCTATGACATGTTGGTTATGATTGAATAAGAGACCACACATTGAGAGATATTTTAGGTAAAGGCAATCACTTCCTTATGGGGCTAATAAAACATGTTTCAAGTAAAAACTTGAATTAATTTCCATTTTGGTGTCTTGAGGTTTGGTTATCAGAAGGCAGCATTTAGCCAACATAAGTTTTTTAAAAATATGTTAATTGTGTTTTTAGACGTATACATCTCATCTAATCAGTATTTTTTAAGACTTTAAGTTATATGCCTGGCACAGACCATCTGAAGGTTAGTTCACTCAAATCTAGTGGTATGTTTGAGGTCAAGTTAAATGTTCAGATTCTCAACTCAGGTAATTCTGTCTCTCACATCTATTAGTATTCTGAGCAAATGAATAATCCAGACTCAATGGGGATGACAATGCTTATTTCCTGTGAAATGAGAAACTTGGGTGATATATATGATGTACTGTGTATGATTATATATAAATATGTATTCACTTGGGTGATATAAATGTTTTAGCTGTGAATAACTTTTAAACAATGAAAGAAGATCTTATAATAAATAGATAGGTAGAGTTGGACACAAAAAATTAGTAAGGAAAATAAAGTAAAACCTCATAGTGAAAAATAACAGATCCCCAGTTACAGAAGGTTTGCTTTTTTCCCTGTAAATGAGCTCCTTCCTTGTCTTAGGTACTTTTGAGGACTTAAAAAATAATCTACTTTATTTGTGAAACCATTTTGAGCTCTATGTTTTTTTTTATCATAAACTGGTTCTCTCTGTAAGATGATTAAATGTCCTAATTGTATACTAACAAGTTATAATAATGATTTACCATAGGAACCAAAGGCTTCTGTAATATGTAGAGGTTGCATTGTAATAGAGTGTGGCATATTTCTCTCTGTGTGTCTCTGTCTCTGTCTATCTCTGTTTCTCTCTCTCTCTCTGTGTGTGTGTGTGTGTGTGTGTGTGTGTGTGTGCGTTCCTTATTCATGTGACTGTAGAAGTCAGAGATTAACACTGTCTTCCTAAATATCTCTCCACCCTACTGTTTTACATAGGATCTTTAAGTGAACCTGGATCTTGCCCTTTCAGATTGATTTTTAGTTATCGAGCCACTGGTATCCTATGTCTCCACATCCACAATGCTGATGTCACAGATACACGTTGCCACACATGGCTTTTATAGTGGTGTAAAGAATTTGCACAACTGAGACATATCCCTAAGTTAGAATTTGTATAATTCAATCAGATACTTAAAGGTATACAAATCTTAGTTCTTTCACTGTCCTTCATCTTATATGCATCCTGAGAGCAATACACAAAGAAAAATTATATATAAACATCACAATGCTATTATGATAAAGTTGAGACAGGCGCAATGTTCCCCAGCATAGAAGTCTGATAATGTTAAGATAAACAGTATAATGTAGCTCTTGTACTTGAGCAGAATCTCTACCTTCAAATGCTAGAATTTCTATTTTGAAATGCAATCATCCTCTAATAAGTTGTAAGGTATAAAAAAAAATCTGAAGTAACAATGAGCACAACTAGGCATACCTGCAAAAAATGAGATAGAAAGGCTTGGTCAAAGACTGCAAGTCTGCAATCCACTTAACCCAGTGACACAGAGGAAGGGAGTAGAAGAGTCCCAGAGATACAAGGGTGATACGTTAGTTCCGTTCTCACCACGGTAGTTAAACACCCTGATGAAAGTAACTTTGCTAACACAGAGGATCCAGTCCATGCAAATGGGGAAAACATGGTGCCAGAAGTAAGAGCCTGATTTGGACACTTGTGGCAACCACAGTGAGGAAGCAGAGAGTGAACAGGAAGTGGGGCTGGGCTATACAGGCTTAAGCTAGTTCCTGTTGTCACACTTCCTTAAGTAAGGCTCCGCCTCCTGCAAACAGCATCACCAGCTTTGGACCGAGGGTTCAAACATGAACCAACGGCAGGGTTCACATTCAAACTACAAGAGGTAGCAAAGCATTTCCTTCTGCTCACAAACAATTCAACTGGCAGCTTCACCTGAGAGACTTGGTCGCTTTCCAGTCCTTTTGAGGAGCAGGAGCTATAATAGTGTAGACAAGAGGAAAGTATTCATTCTTTCCTCACCCATTACTAGGTATTTCACTATACGTAATACAAAAGACAATCGGAAAGACATAAAGATTTATGCAGTATAAATTCTACATGACACAGGAGCCAAAGAAACAAGAGAAACTGTATTTTTATGTTCAGGTCTGAGGAAGTTCTGAAAATCATACAGAAGAGTCATTGGACAAAGGGGTCTGATCTGATGACAGTGAGCTGGAAGAAACTTGACAAGGCCTGTTGGTCACGCTTCTCTGTGACCCTTTATCAGCAGGTGCAGAGACATTCCTGTGAACTCATTTCATCTGGAGGTGATGTGACTTGCATTACAAGAAGTGGAGAGAATTCCAACTAGATATATAGCTTGCTCTAAAGAAATACAGTGAAACCAAGGAGACACCCTCCTGCTTCCCTTTTCCTCCAATGTTGGAGAGCAAGAAGTCTTTTAGTTCCCTCAATAATGTCATAATACAAACAACCACTTTCCTCCAAAAGACTCAGAGTCTTCACTCCTGATTGTCGTGAAGCTGGAGACCTGAATGATGCTCTGCCTTTGTCTCACAAGAGCAAACGTCTTCCCTGGTAGCGGTATTGGTTCAAAATCCTGGCACCATTCTTGACAATGTCTCTGGAAGGGAATGACAGTCTAAGAGATGGGTAAAGCACACCCGAGCCTGCAGTAAACCTATGCAAAAGCCAGCAGACACTGGGATGCTGCTGGTAACCATATTTTATTCCAAATGACATGGCAGGTCCCAGGAATTTGCAAGGGGAAGGAAATGTTGTTTACTAGGAGCAAAGGCGAAACATTTGTTTTTAAAGAAGACACTGGAGATTTGCAGCCAACACTAGGCTCTGAAGACAAAAACTGTGGCCCCAGCACAAATCTTGCAGGAAGTGAGTGGTTTTTTGTTTGTTTGATTGATTGTTTGTTTGTGTGATTGATTGATTGATGGACTGTTTTTTTTTAATTACATTTTTAATACCTGTTCCCTTTTTAGCTCACTCTTACATGGTACTCTCCTTTTATACTTTTGGAAGGTATCAGAGAACGGAAGAAACTGAAGTAAACTGGCACAGTGACAAGCAGTTAGTTTGAACAGGACTCTAAGCAGGACCCCTAGAGTACAACTTAGAGTTTCAATTGCTGCAATAAACACCATGACCAAAGGTAACACGGGGATGCAAGGATTTCTTTCAGCTTATAACTCTCAGGTCATACTTCATCATGGAGATGATCAGGGCAGGAACCTAGAAGCAGAAACTGAAGCAGATTTGTGGAAAGACATTGCTTACCATCTCGCTTCCCTTAGTTTGCTTAGGCTGATTTCTTATGCCATCTCAGACAATCTGTCTTGGAATCCCACTGCACAGGATGGACTGTGCCCTTGAGTCTTCTCATTCGATCATTAATCAGAAATATACTCAAAAGCCTAGCCCATAGGCCAATCCGATGGTGGCATTTTCTCAGTGGAGATTCTTCTTCCCAAAGAACCAGCTTGTGTTAAGCTGATGTCAACCCAACCAGACAAGAGTATATTTGAGCAGGCATGTCAAGCGTCACAGAGATTTTCTACCTTTTTTCTCACAGGGTTCACTTGATGGCATAAAGGACTTAAACACAGACTTTGCTTGGCTGGTGATGATCAATCAGCATTTCAGTGATTTTATCATAGCAAAAGGGATATGTGTCCCATGATATTCTGTGCTCTAAGTCAGCTCACAGTGAGACCTGTAAAAAGTTAGACTAACGCCTTAAGTTTGCATACCCCTTTGGAAAGCTATTTATACTGTCCAACAACAAAAGGGAGCTCTGAGTCACTAAGTCATTTGTATGGTTAGGATTTTAAGCAGTACAATTTCCATATAATGACCAGTATGGTTTGATTATCGGAATGGGAGAGAAACAACCATGTGTGTCATGATACTCTCAGAAAATCAGTTGAGGAACCAATTAAAATAGAGTAATCATTTTTCCCATCCACATGTATGCATGACCTCAGGTGATATTACATTTTAAATGGGAACAATTCCATCACAAAAGAATTTCATGACAAAAGAATTTCATTCCTGGGTTCTAATATGTTTTTAGGGTTGCTTAGGACAAATGATCCTCTGTGCCTTGCAGACATTTTATAAGATAAGTGATAAAATATGATGAATGTTCAAACTGTGCCCAAGTTGATAAAACGTGTGTGAATTTGAAATTGACTTCCCATAGCTAGAAAGATGGCACTGAGGTTAAAAGCACTTAATGCTCTACCAAAGAGAAGTTCAGTTCCCAGATAACTTCAGGCATCTCACAAATGCCTGTACCTCCAGCTCCAAGGAATCCAATGCTCTCTTCTAGGCTACCTGGGTACCTTCACACACATGTACACACACACACGTACACACATTGTTGATGATGATAAAATTAATTTTCTGTAGGAAAAGCTAGTTATAAAATTAAAAAGAAATTGTACTTTATTAATAATTTAGATTTTTCTTTAAAATTGCTCTTGTAGCCTGGTATCTTAGTGATAAAGGCAAAGTTCTGACATCTTTATAGTTGTACTTACATTCTATAATTACCAATATAGCCCCAATGTTAAACATTTAGTTGGTTTCCATAGTTATCTATTATTGCTTTGTTTGTATATTTACTTAACTACTTTTTAAAACTTAATGTCTATGGGTGTTTTGACGCCATATTTCTTTGTACTGCCAATGACCAGCCTCAGCTTGGTCTGGGGTCTGAGAAAGGGGTGTTTGGGAGCAGTAGATGAAATTTCTTTAAGTCAAATTGTGGGTACAAGCAGATAACTTGTGTTCTGCTTGTGACAGCTCTCTCTGGAGATCTCCAGACAGCTCATCCAGATAGTGCAGTTCTCTCAGACTAAAGCCTGGTCTTTTATCTACATATGAATTCAGACATTTATTCTAGTATCCTTTTGCTTATCCCACAAATTGGCATTCTATGACCCCATCCCGCTGATTCTTAGAAAAAAACAGCAAGCAACTTTTGTTTAGCATTGCAAATGAATTCAGATATCTTCGTTTTAAAGCACAGACAATCAATTTAGCTTGGTAGGATCCAATACTGATATTAGCATTCCCACCTCATCTGAGTCTGGACCTAAATTTGCACTGTCCCAGGTTGACCTTGAACTCAGTACTCTGCCTGACTTTTTAAGCACAAACAATAAACTTAACTGGGTAGGATTTTGCCTTCCAATTACCACTCCTCAAATCTATTTATCTCCTTAATGTCTTTCTGACAAGCTGGCTCTTAGTGCATCTGCCTTTGTTCTTTTAGGTCTCTGAAGCTCATCATATAATTCAAACTGCATTCTTTTATTTTGCATAATTAAGAAATTATATATTTTTGAACTCATGTTTTCAGAGTTCTTTCCCACAGCCTTAAGGGCTGTCCTTAAGGTCACAGCATTTATCATTTTTGCTAAGGACATAGACACACCCTTGCCCCCCCAGACTCATGCTGCTTCTGTCACAGAATCATTAACCTTGGCAGGGAGAACATGGTAGGAGACTATTTCCTGAAGGAGGAACATGAAATATGTGTGTGTGTGTGTGTGTGTGTGTGTGTGTGTGTGTGTGTGTGTGTGTACAGTGTGTAGCTTTTGCTACTCTGTCTTTTTTTTTTCTTTTCTTTTTTTCCAGAGCTGGGGACTGAACCCAGGGCCTTGCGCTTCCTAGGCAAGCGCTCTACCACTGAGCTAAATCCCCAACCCCGCTACCCTGTCTTAATACCTTAATGTTCTGGAAACCAGCCAGCCACACTACCAGCCCCCACTCAGAAAATACAGGATTTGCAGATGAAAAGCACAGACAATACATATTGCTCAACTTTAACCTGTCTTACTGGCTTAATTATGAGGTTCTTCTAAGCCTTCCTTGGCTAGCGTGCCTTTCCTTATATTCTTAGCTCAGCATCTCTCAATCTGGCCTCAACTTTATTTGTTGAATTATATTTATCCCAGCTCAGCACCCTAATCCCCTGCCTGGAGAAGCGGCCTATGCTTGCTTCACCCAAGATCTCACATGGCTGGAACCAATTGGGAAACAGGACCTTAACATCAGACCTACCACACAGACACACAGACACACAGACACACACACACACACGTACACATATCCACTCACATGTACACAATGTACACACATGCACACACACTAACATGGACACATACACACTCACACATACTCATATGCATACACACTCACATGTACACCCACGCACACTTAAATTCACACCACACATGCACACACACTCACATGGACAAACATAATGCACACACACATACTCACATGCACACACACATAATTTTAAAAATAAAAATAAAAACATAGAAAAATAATTTAAAACACTCAGTATACATAAGGGGTACAGGTTATGTCTATGGACATATTTGGCTTCAAGTTCTGTCTTACCAGCTATATGACCTTCATGTGTTCAACCTAGAAATCAGAACTAAAAGACCTATAATTTTTAGGGTTCTAGTGAAAACACACTTCATTAATAGTTTGGTATACATTCAGGAAATGGGTTTATTAAGAATATTATGGCTAAGTTTGTGTCCCACTGAGTCAGAGAGATATATCCGAGATATACCTTCTTCTGAGAAGTCAGATAATATTGGAGAAGGCTTTGTAAACAAACATTCCACTTTGTCATTAAGAATTTAACCTTTCATCAGAGAGAGAGAGAGAGAGAGAGAGAGAGAGAGAGAGAGAGAGAGAGAGAGAGAGGAGAGAGAACCTGCAAAACCATATAAAGTTATCATTATAGACTTAATCAAAATTCACCTCAGGAAGAACTTATTTGCCAATTTACCACAAACGATTATATCACCCAGCTTATAGTGAGGATTACATTCCTGGCAAAAGATAAAGAAGAGGCCATTCAAACATTGGTTTTTGAGACTTCAGCTAAATAGTTTTCAGAAAGAGCTCCCACCAGCTTGTATTTGCATAACAAAAAGATCCCCCACCTTCCTATAGTCTTATTTGCAGACCCCAAGTAGAATATTTAGTAAGTCTAGATGCAATTAAGCCTTTTGTGAACTGTGTGTTTGATCATGAATGGGGGTGTGTCAGAAAGTCTGTGAGCTGAAACATAAGAGACTACACAACAAAGCATTCCTATCTTATATTTAGCAATGACATTCAAATGACAAGAAAGAGAAGATCTTGCAAAAAGATGAAGTTTCCCATTGAGTGTGCTCATTGCTAATCTTGGTTTCTTTGTTTATTGTTCTCATTAATTTGACTAACTAACACATGCCGATGTTGGAAGACCTGCCTCTAAAATGATGACAAAGGTAGTCTTGCTCTAACTTAAGCTGTCTGGATTCTGAAAGTACTTTCATATGAAAGGAAAATAGAGGGAGTGCTCAAACAGTAGTGTGTGCTTCATTAGCATAACAAAAGCCACGCTGCACATTACTACAGGAATATGCTATAAAGTCTAAGCTTTTCCTTCACTTCCGAAAATTGAAAGGATGTCTCCACTCACCTTTTGCTCTTCGGAACTAGGAATTCTTTTAAAGCTCTCTATATTTAAGGGATATCTCAACGGGTGTTTCTTAAGCAGTTCTCTAAGCTGGAAAGGTGATGGAGATGTGGGTCCAACAAGGTAATTTTTAACCAAAAGAATGGCTTAAACAATTAAATAATTTATTTATAATCTACAAGAATATCATTGGGGGGAGGTGCACTTGAGTGATTTGAGAAAATGACAACAAATTTCCTGTTGCAGCAATTTTATGAATTAAAAATTTTCAAGACAACTCTCTTGTCTACCTGACCCTGTTTTGCTTTGTGGAAGCAAAATATAGCAACTGGAGAGTAAGAGGAAAGGAAAACAATAATCTATGTTTTCATGTTCAGGGATTATTTGATTCCCTGGTAGGCTTGTCTTGCTTACTTATAATCATATCAAAATATTCATAATTTAAAAATTGGCAGGAAATGAAGCAGCAATCCTTCTGTCCCTGTTGGAACACATCACTGAGTTGGGGATTTTTCTCCTCCCCTTGAGAGTCCTTTTAGCACGTGCCAATCTCAAAGTCTGAGAATGCGGAGAGACAAGAATTGTATGAGAAACAACAAGGCAAGCCAAAAGTCCCCTGAAAGTGCACTCTAGGACCCCAAAAGCATTTCAGTTCTAGTAATTGACATGTGGAGATGTTTTTAATTCTTAAAAATAATGTCCCTTGTCATTTGAGTTCGATTTTGTAAGGAGAGGGCTCTGATACTTTTACCATTTTTAGCAAGTAGGCGAGAATTGTTGAATAACTCTGCACTTCAGTATTTGGTTATCCATTCATTGATTTGGTGGACACACCCTGAGCCCCCAGTACGTAACAGCTTATGTGCTGAGCCCTGCAAAGCCAAAGTGGAAGGGGCAAGTTGTCAGCTTCTGAGCAGGTTGCAGTCTGGTAGGGAATACAGACAGTAAGTGGATAAAGGTAACAGCCTGTGGAATATGCAAGGTTAGTTCTGTGCCTTGGGTGCCATGGGGTCCCCTGGGAGGAGTTCCAAAAGTGGGACTGTGAAACAGAATGAGGAAGCAGAGAAGCATGCTGACGGTGGGCTATGATCCAATGTGTCTCCAAGAGGAAAGTGCCAGGAAAGGGAATCTGGTTGATATGGAATTGGGTGGGTTGGGGAAGTCTGTTCTTGCTTAAGTAACCCTCTATGATACTGCCTACAGTATCATACATTTGAAATTGAAATCTTTTCTAGAGGATGAAAACAGAGGAGGACTTGGAGAATTAAGCAGAATGGCTCATGGAAGAGCTTTCTCAGCTTCTGGAAGCAGACAGATCTAGCCTCAAAACCATGAGTTTCCTAGATGAGATAGATTTACTCCAGTCTGCTTCTTCATCCAAATTTTAATTTAAATTTGATTAACTTTATCAAGTCTAAGATTAAAACCATCAACATTTCTGCATGTTTGAGTATTGGTGATGATAAGAGTAGAGAGGGTTAAAGGTGGAGTCAATAAAAGTGATACCTGTCATGTTCACTGAAGGTGCCTGCTAGCCATAGGCAAATAGATACTAATTAGCAGAAATGGCTAACTTTGTAAGTCAATTTGCACTAGTCAGGGGGTGCACAGACATCAAAAGTTACTTGTGAGTGTCTGTAAGGGACTTGTTGGATGAGAGTTCCCCTTTTGCAACTAGGCCTCATCCAGTCCAGTGAAGGCCTAAGAACACTCCCGAAATTGGGCCGGGAGGACCTTTTCCCACCTAACTGCAAACTCTGGGGCACTGGTTTTCTCCTGCCCCCATTTTGAGCACCTTTGCAGGTAATAAGGCTCCAACATGCTGGGGACAGATCTATAATCTCCACCTATGGTCTGAGGGGGAAATTAACAAAATGTCTAATTGGTTCTGCTCCTTTGAGAATGCAAACATGGTTCTTCATACATTTCCTCTCATTTTTTCCCCAACAAGTGCCCACAGTCTTCATTCGAACCCAGACTCTTTGACAGGCCAGTGTTCTCTGAGCCAATGAATGTATAAATTCAGCTATTATTTTATTACAGATAAAATTATATCTAGCTTGTAGGTTTATTCCTGGTAGCTACTATTATTGAAAAAATTAAATTTAAATCCCTTTGCCACACAAACATGAGTCTAGGTCCTGGTCTGGTCATATACATCCTGGTCCACACATGTGAGTTGCTTTATTTAGGTAAGTTGCTTTACTTCAGAATTGATTTCTCTTGTTGCTATCCTTGTTTCCTAAGACTATTCCAAGGAAGACACAGCAAGGCTTATGGAATGCAATTGTTAAAGTGTGTTGTCTAATCATTGTCTGGGTTCCTACATTCTTTAAGAATGTAGACACTGCTTTAAAGGTCTCCTTGCTGGTGTGTGTGTGTGTGTGTGTGTGTGTGTGTGTGTGTGTTTTCTTTTCTTTTTGTGGTACCTAGGCATTGAATTTAGGATCTCAAATATGCTAGTCAAGTGACTAACCACTGAACTATACTTAGACTCCTAGATTTTCAATAATTTCAATGGAATTATCATTTTAAAGGGACTTAGTAGTCAGACTATTAATTGTCACTGTTATGACACAACCCATGCTATAAAAAACTTGAGAGAGGAGGGTCTTATTTTTGCTCATGGTTTCAGCATGGCCCTTATTTTGTGGAGTCTGGAGTCTGGGACCATCAAGTGGTAGAATGCCATGACAACAGAAGCATGCAGCATGGAAACACAGATCCACACAGGAGAGATATTAGGGCACTGTTGAAGCTCATAAAGGAAAGGCTATTTCCTTCTGTTTAAAAGAGTGAAATCTACCTCTGGCCCTGGGGAGAGACATGACATTTTGATCTGTAACCTTAACAGTTAATCCAGCTGAGTCTGTCAATCACTTAGCCAAGAGGAGGGTTGATGATTAAAGTCTTGCTAAGGAGATGGGAGGAATGATTATCCCCTACGAACCAGTCTATTTCCTGGAAGTTCCTCCCTATGTAGTCACTTGCAGAGTTCCCATAAAAACTTCTCTGGGTTACTTAGAAAAACCTAACTTTCCCCTCTTCTTCCTTATATCTTTGCCCAAGCCTAGGTATGTGTGTGCTTTACTCCGTACTTTGAGCTCTCTTACTCTTTATCAAGTCACTGGCTACCTTTTGTCATGTGGCTACTTCCAAATGATATGACTGGCCTCTTCCTTTTGTCCATCTCCATCTTCCTGGCTGCTGCCAAGATTTACAGCTTGTCTGTCCTTATATTTTTTCTTAAACTCCAATGAATTGTCCCCAAGTTTCCTTATAAGTCTGTTTTAAAATTCTCCTATTAAAGAGACTATGAACCCATATAAGGGGATCCTAGTTTCTAATTAGGCCTCAGTCCTAAAGTTTCAGCTCTTCTCAAAATAGAGCCACCAACTGGAGAGCTCGGCTTGAATGCAGGAGTCTCCAGGAGACATTTCATTTTTTTTTTCGGAGCTGGGGACCGAACCCAGGGCCTTGTGCTTCCTAGGTAAGCACTCTAACCACTGAGCTAAATCCCCAGCCCCCAGGAGACATTTCATATTCAAACCCTACCAGTAGGGTTTTGAGGGACACTATCTAACTTCAAAGACTTACCGTTTTCTATCTTCCATGAAATTCCCACTAACCATGGACAAATCTCCATTTTTCTACTCCCTGCAAGCCTGTGGTATATGTATCTGGTAATCGTATCAGACTTAGTATCGTTGACAGCTTCTATGCCTCTCTTCATCATTCCAAATTCCAGTTATGAAGCACAGTCTTTATTTCTACTCTGTTCCTCAAAAGGGAGACTATCTTGAGAGGTCAGTGAGCCACTCTGGCCACAAAATGACCGCCATCACTTGTACCAAAAATACATGTTATCATCTTTAAGAAAATAAAAGTCACAACAAACTACCATCTTGGGTAGAAGAAAAGACAATGAAAACTCCAAAGTCCACAAGACAACACTAACCATAGATTTCACCAAAGCAGCTGAGCTGAGCTTCCGGAGGACCTGAGGGTTTTTGGTATATTTAAGGAGGAACTCTCCCCAGCAACCAAGAGGGAACAACTCTAATGAAGTAGGGAGAACGATGAGATGCCCAAGCATAGCTGCTTTGTTATTTTCTTCTTCATTTTCCTTCTCCTTGACATTTGAATAGCTCATCCTCACTGGGGCATTCTGGAGATCAGGAAAAGGCAGGTACTGTAGCAGGCCATTCACAGTTACCTGCCTGCAAGCAACTCAAACATTATCTGCTGTCACCACTAGATTGGCCTTTGCAACAATTTAGTGCGAGTAAAGAATGTCTGGAAAAATCATTAAAGGTTTCTGGGTCTAATCTCTGATAGTTGTAGGTCGTAAGTCTGCAGAAGACTTTGAAAATGTGTTTTATTGGGTGCCTTGGGGAGAATTAATGCACACATCCAAAGTCTTTACTTGAAGAATATTTCCTTAGGGAAATATTGGTTGTCTGATACATAAATGGAGAAAGTGCCTAGTCCTGGAAGGTTTGGATTGTATCTGGACAAAATTATTCTCTACATAGGTAGAAAAAAATAAAGAATTCTTTGTGAAAATAATAAAGATAACAAATTAAGTTTTAATGGAGACATCATTATTAGGAAGTCAAAAAGCACCAAGGCGCAGTAAAATGACTCGTTCATACAGGCCAGCCCATGTTCAATCATGAAGGCTTTGTTTCTGCTACGGATTGGCTTCCTTCACTCTCCTTGCTCAACTGGGGATAATTTAAGAAGCTACTCCTCTCCCTGGGAGTGAGCATCTATGCTCTCCTCCAAGCCGTCATTCACAGCTTCTTACTCTTGATTTCCAGGTTGCAGTTTGATGGAAATAGGATGTGAATATCCAATGAATCTTCCTCGACAAAATGATGATATGGGAGCCTCCCTGGACTTCACTACTTTCCTCAATCAGGAGAGAAGGAGCTGTTTATGAAGGAGATCTGAGAAACCCAGGGTTGACCCTCAGTCAGGAAAGGAACCTCTGTGTAGTGTCTAGGCCAGTGACCACCCAGTACATCAAGGGTCCCCTTGTTCTGTTTTAATGCATAGAGACATGAGTCAGAGCCCAGAAAAAAAATTCTTGTTCAATGGAAGGTATATTTTCAGAGGAGAGAGCTATTTTTAAAAATTACTTTTAATAGTCTATTGATTCTAAACCCCCAAAATGGGTCAGCTCTCCTCCCACATAGCTGAAGGTATTTGTAAGTTGTTAAATAAATTCAGTCACTAATTCGCTGCTTGGAGTCCTGACCCACTCTTATCCTCTACTGTGAATAAGAGTTAATTCTGTTCTTAGCCTATTTTTCATTCACTGAGAATCTCTGACCTCTCCATCCCAGGTTAGGCTGTCACAAGCCCCAGAGGGATTCTCAGACTTCATGTATGGTTATTTTAAGATTTTAAATTACATAAGCAAGCCTCATTTTTAGAATCCTTTCCTAGGGTCAGCCCCACACAGGACATCCTTAAAATTGCTGCCACAAGCCTGTGAGCAGCTTTTGCCATTTGGTCTCTCTGATTAGTGCTGCAGAGGCTGCTGCCATGGGAACCAGAGCAGGTCACCTGGCAGCTGCACGTCTCAGAGTAGCTGGACACAGCCCTCATGGCACCAAGGAAGTGGCGGAAGAAACATTTTGCTTTGGATATGAGGAATGGAACTCTAACTCAAATTGGCTGAAACAAGTAGGGAAGTTTATCAGTTCATATACAGAAACAGAGGTAGGGCAAGTTCAGGTGTAGCACTTGCTCCTGTCTCTCTGTGTGCTGACTTCACTTGTTCAAACCTCATTCGTTTGACCTCACCTGTCAACTCCATACAGTAGTCTTTCCCAAGGTCTTTGGAAAGACACATTCTTGCTGCCCAAAAGTTTTCATCTGAACTTCACTGCAATTAATTGAGCCAACTGCCACTTTGACAGCGTGACTGAGGACATGCCATGGTCTATTTAGGTGAGGAAAAATTACAAGCCATGCTGTTTCTAGAATCAGCATCACCCACTTAAGAGCATGAGCTAGGGTGGGGAAGAAATGCTTCTCCCCAAAGTTGTCAGTGCCATCCATTGTTCTAATCTATTTTCTGTTGCTATATTAGAATATTAGTGATTAGGTAAGAGAAGCGAAAGAGGACTATTTAGCTCATGATTTTTGTTTCTGGAAGCTCAAGGTCAAGCAACTTCACCCTTAAGAAACTTTATTAAGTCAAATCATGGCAGCCAGCAGCCAAAGAATAAGGGTAATGTTTCTAATAAATCCTCTCTAGGGGCTAGAGATATGGTTCAGTGGGCAATGAGCTTTCTAAGCAAGCATGAGAACAGAAGTTCAGGTCCCCAGGACCCATGTAAAAGCAAGGCACTGTAGTACATACGTGTAACTTCAGTGCAGGGAGAGGAGAGAAGATAGGCAGGTACTGGAGGTTTGGTGGCCTGTCCAATGGTGGGCTCCATGTAAAGTGACAGACCCTGTCACAAAAATATAACAAAGGCACAATGTGATGGAGAAAGACACCAATGTTAACAGCTGGCATGTGCACAGAAACACATACACTATCGCTACTACCACCATGGCTGCACTAGTGAAAAGTGGTTTAGTCATGTGGGAATAAAGAACTCACTTCTGGAGAGCTGACTTCTGCAAGGCAACATGAACGTGCTTATAAGGCTGTGCTCTTGCTGTCTTCCACTGCTGCACAGGGGAATCCAGGTCCAAATGAGGGAATTTTTGATGAACATTCCCATCACATAGCATCTTTTGAAGAAGGGTCAATAGATGCTCTGGGGAAACCTATTACTTTGTATTTGATCAAATACATCACATAAGGGGTATCCTTACCTTGCTGGATTTCTGGATTGTGGCGTATGCATGACTCCTGAGGCCTTCACACCCTCAGATACGAGACAATATCTGAAATACGACTAGGGAAGAAGTCCAGCAAAGCAAATCATGTACTGACATCACCTGAGGTGATGCCCGGGGTGCATGAAGTCTAGACTACAGTCAGAGTTTGGTCCAGTCTAGTTTTGTAAATCACAGAATGTCACTCTGCAACAGGACAGTGGTGGAGACACACGGAACACTTGCCATGTGTCAGCTGCTGCTGTATGCTTCTCCCTCTGCCTATCACGTCTCTCTGTACCCTGTAGACTCTCTGGCAAATAAGAAAGTAGAGGAACTAAAGATGAGGGAGGAATGGAAAACTCTTCTTGAGGGGACTGCATGTAGATCTTTCTGCGTCTTATTTACTAACAAGACACAGCACCCACCCAATAGAGGAGATGTCAATATCGACTTGCACTCATGACTAACATCTATGTTATTTTGCTCTGTCCAGGGCACTATGCAGTGCACTTTCCCAACACTAGTGCACTTCACTCTCATGACCACCCAAGGCAGTTGTTACAGTTTTTAACCCCCATGTCGAAGATGGGAAAGCTGAGCTAAATGATAATGGTGATGATGATGATGATGATGATGATGATGATGATGATGATGATGATGATGATGATGATGCAGATGATGATGATGATGATGATGATGATGCGGATGATGATGATGATGATGATGATGATGATGATGATGATGTGGATGAAATGCAAAAGAGCTCCAGTTCAGATGAAGCAGCTCCAGAGTTCTTCCTATTCACTCTTGGGAATACGAGCACAGAAGTGTGGCTTAGCCCTTTGACTATCAGCTACACTACAGCCATATGAGGCAGGAGAATGGTTTAGCCTATACTGTCTAATATATCACTGACCGCATGTCATCCTTCGGTTTAAATTCATAAAAAAGAATTCATTTCTCATACCAGTCCTGTTCCAAGTAGCTACGTGCAGCTTGTGTGAGAGAATATAGAAAACTGAATGGCAGTGTTTGGTGAATTCTGTGTTTTATTTCCATTCTTGACATGGGGCGTGGGAATTATTCTCAGTGAGGCATCCTCAGTTGAATACACGTGGCCCAGCATGCTGCCTGCCTGCCCTTGTACACATTCTGCTCCATCATCACAGAGTGGCCTGTACCCTTCCATGTCCCTTTCCTTTTACACATTCCTTGGAGCACCTCCACAGTCGTACTGGGCAGAAGTCAGCAGCTCAGTTGAACTTTTTAAAGAAATCTGGCTGCCGGCTTGGACTGGATACAACTTTTGAAATTTTGAGCGTGCTGACTCACGAGCCACCATCTGGCCCAAAGAACAGTCTGGTCTTTAGAGATAGAGAGACATGGGACCTGACACTTCAGTCCCCATATACTCATGAGAGCCTCAAGTTTCTGGTCCTCATCTGAAAAATGGGCCTGAAGCCATCAACCTTATCTCAGCACAGATGCCTCTGGGATATTGCCTGATGATCAAGAACCGACGGCTGCTGAGCCATCATTCTCACAATTATGAGGCATATGGCTCACGGCTTCCCTTCGTTTGCGAAGGAAGGGAACCCTCACGTTGAACATTCATAGGGCAATATGCTGAGCCAACTCTTAGCAGACTGCACGCTCACTACCAGATGATTTTCTGGAACACTGTGAAGTGCATTTTGCAGGTTCACAGTACCATCCCTCAAATTTCTCTTAGCTCTGTCTATATCTTCAAAATGACATGGGTCATTTTATCATCGTCTGACATTTTATTTATTCGCAGCATTTTAGTCACTGCCAATGTGACCACAAACCATCTCCTTAGTCCTTCAAAACACGGTGTCAAACAGGCTGTGGTGCTGAACAGATTTCACCAGAAGTCTTCTCAACTCCTCTCTGTCTCCAGCCATGGCTGAGTACACAGGAAATCGAGAACCACAACATCTGTCTCAGCTCCCACTGTACCTCACCTGGGGAAACACGAGCTGGGACCCCGTATTTAAGACTGAGTTCTGCCTACCTTAGGGTATACCAGTAGCACTCTGTCATCCCGGGAGTGAGGCAGACACAGCCCAGCAGCTGTCTAATCAAACTACAAGTAGAATGTCATGTTCTTGACATTTTCTGCAACCTTGATTCTAGTACTGCAGTTTTTATTTATTCTTTGTGATGGGGCAAATAGTCCTTAGCAAGAATAGAGGATCCAGGAGAGGAGAGGCAGCCGCTGAATGGAAGGAAAAGCTTAAGGAAGAATCATATCTAGGAGGCGCTTTACAAATATGAGCCTTCATTTATTAAGTTCCTTCTATGAACCAGGTATTGGATGTGCATTATTGGATGCATTGTCCCATATCATTCCTAAATTAGTCACATAAGTATATGTATTGTTCTCATCTGGGAGGCTGAATTTCAGACAGTGTGTAACCGGAACAACACTGTGCACATGGTGACCTCAGATGGTCTTGGCTCAGCTCTGTTCTTTCGCTCCATCTTTACTTTGGCTCTGGGTCCTCCAGGCATGCCCTTCATCCATGACCATGAAGTAAAAGGGCCAAGAGGTAGCTGGGGAGATGGTACTTGTGAGTAGATGAGCTGTCAGCATGAGGACCTAAGTTGGGATCCTGAGCAGTGTTGGTGACTCACATTCGTAATCCCAGTGCAGGATTGGCAGAAACTGGTTTCCTAGCTTGCTGGCCTAGCCATTCAGTAAGCTTTGGGCCAGTGCAAAACCTTGTATTAAAGAATAAGATAAAGAGGGATTGAGGAAGACACTGGGTGTTGACCCCAGGCCTCTATAGACAGTCATGAAAAAGATACACTTACATACATATATCCATCCATCCATCCATCCATCCATCCATCCATCCATCCATCCATCCATTCACGCATACATATTTGAAACGCACTCCATTTTGTAGGCACAGAAAAAGAAACACAGAATGTGCGCATGCCTTGCCCACCATCACTTGTATCTTCTTAGTTTTGGTGCAGGAATGTTTCCATGACAGTGAGAAGCAAGTCCCCAAGTGAAGGACCCAACTGGGGCTTTCATCACATAACCTCCCTTGTGCTGGGGATCTGAAAGTGCTGGGAAAGGGTCCATTTTCTCAGAGGCACCTGAAGCAAGGTTTCTACTGAGACAAGACTAAGAATCACGTGTGAGTTGCTGTTTATTGTATGGAGCTTAATAGTTCAACAGATTTTCAATTTAAGAGAACAGCATTCTCAGGAAGAAAGAGTACCATCCAGCTTAGCCTGAGGGAAAAAAAAATAAAACCAACCTATAAAAACTAAGAATCTAGGAATAAACCTGACCAAAGAGGTGAAAGATTGTTCCAATGAAAGGTGTCGAACACTGAACCAAGAAATTGAAAATATTGAAAGATGCAAAGGTTCTCCACATTCATTCATCAGTAGATTTGAGATTATGAAAACTGTCCATATTGTGGAAAATAACAGATATATTAATTGGAATAGCATCAAAATTTGAATGGCATTTTTCACATACCTAGGGAAAAAAAATCCCCAAATCATGTGGAACGCAAAAACCTCAGAATATCCATAGCAACCCTGGCCAAAAAGAACAATATTGGCGGTATCAGAATTCTATACCTTAGTGGTGTATTAAAACCTATACAACATTAGCACAAAGCTAGATATGTAGATCGGCAGAATGGAAGACCTGGGTGTAACCTATGCAGCTATAGCCACTGGAGTCTGACAAAGGTGCCAAAAAGCAGACGCTGGAGAAATGGCAGCCTTTCCCCACAAGTGCTGGACAAACAGGATGTCCACATGCAGAGGGTTAAAATTAGACCCCACTGTCCCTCATTCTTTTATAATGCAAATCCAAACTCATCAGACCTTAATGCAAGAGCAGAAACTAAACAAGAGGAAAACACAGAAATACCACTCAAAATAAGAGTGTAGACATTGAATTTCTGAGTAGGACTCTAGTAGCTCGGGAAACAATATGACTAGTAGGGATACACGGAAGTTAAATGCATTCATATGGCTAAATAAATAAGTGCCAGAGCGGAAAGACTACCCACAGGACAGCAGGAAGATTTCCATGGATTCATCTGATAGGGGATTGATGTCCAGAATATATGAAGATTCAAAAATTAAAGAAGAAAAATATATAAATGGTAACACTTATAAGTGGACAAAAACATCCAGCCAACAAATAAATGAGAGCATGTCTTACATATCTAGCCATGAAGGTAATACAAATCTTTCCCAAGTCAGAATGACCACCATTAAGAATATGTGGTAACAAGTGATGGGGAGGGTGTGGGGATTAATTGAGGCACATACACCCTATACACACTGATATCTGGCTGGTGGGAATCCCAGTTAATGCAATACTATGGACATCATTATGCTGATTCCCCAGGAATCTAAATATAGATCTAACACAGGGTCCAACTACACCACACCTGGTATAAACATGAAGGAATGTTACGTCATCCCACCATAGAGATAATCACACACCAACTTCAGCATGATGCTTCTGAAAAATTATAGAATCAGTGCAGGTGATCAGACTTTTCAAAATATATAGACAATATATTTAATGGACTGGAATATTCCAAGGCCTCAAGAAGAATGAAAACATGTCATTTCCAGGGAAAAATAACTGAAAATTGTCTTGTAAAATGAAATAAAGCAGACTGAAAAAGACAAAACAATACATATAGTCTTCATATGTACGGTCTAGATTAACACACACACACACACACACACACACACACACACACACACAGGCATAGAGACAGACAGAAGCAGAAGCAGAGTGAGAAGATTAGAACTATTTAGGAAAAGAACAGGGACTGTGAAGAAGGGGTCAGATTGTAAGTAAAAGGGTAACCAGAAAGGGATATGAGATAAAGTATTCACAAGCATATATGATGTCACAATGAAGCACAGAGTTTTGTTCAATTTATATGCAAAAATAGAAAAGCTTTTGTGTATTGAGAGCAGGAGGGAGAAAGGGAGAGCAAGAAGAAGAGGAAGAGAAAGAAAGAGAAGCTGATGTCAAACAGGGCTACCTGGGAATGCAGATAAACTATAACTTTGTTTTTATAATCTGTACCACCCTGCTTATTTAGAAAGGTACTCTTTCCAAAAGCTGCAACCTTCAAAGGAAGTTGTGCTGCTTTAGACTTGTATCAACTTGACACAAGCTAAGAAATTTGGGAAAAAGAGACCTTAATACAAAAAAAAAAAAATAGTCTCCATCAGATTGGCCTGTAAGCAAGTTTTAAGGGTGCATTTTACTGATTAAGAACTGATGTGGGAGGGCACGGGCACTGTGGCCAGTACTACTCCTGGGTAAGTGTCCCTGGGATGTATAAGAATGTTTCCTATGGGAAGCAAGACAGGGAGCAGTATTCCTCTATGGCTCTAGTTCCTGCCTCTAGGGTCCTGCCTCTAGGGTCCTGCCTCTAGGGTCCTGCCTCTAGGTTCCTGACTCTAGATTCCTGCCTCTAGGTTCCTACCTTGACTTCCCTCAGTGACAAAGTGTGGTCTTGGAGTTGTAAGAGGCAATAAATTCATTCTTCACCAAGTTGCTTTAAGCAAAGTAGGACAGAAGTTGTCATCAACAATAGGATACTCCTGTGATGTACCTGATCATGTTGTTAAGATAAGATTGTACAGAATATTGGAATCTTGGTGTCGAAAAGCTGCTGAGGCTTCAGAGCTGAATGGGGGAACTAGATTTTAGTTATCAGCTCCTTCCCCCGATAGGAGGTTAATGCCGAGGTTAGTGCAGATGACAGAGGCCTGGCATGTACAATTTCAGCGAGAAGTTTGTAAGAATCTATGAAGGCTATATGTGTGGCATTTTGAGATAAAAATGTGTTTTTTTTTTTTTTTTTTTTTGTCAGCTGGGACTGAAGAATCATCTGGGATTAACAAAAGCACAGCATCTTTATGGCAATAATAGATGCAGGTTACCTCGCTCAGAGATGTGTCTCCTAATTGGCTTCGTATTCAGTCAAGTTGAAAATCAGGATTAACTACTAACATGTTTTATACATTCTAAAATATATTCCCCCCAAGTCAACTCCACAATAATGAGGTAAATAGAATTCAGGGGAGTGCTGCTTTTGGCTGGCTTAACTGAGAGCCAAGGGACCACTTCTGATTTTCAGAGCACAGCATTTAAGACTGAGATGGTAAGGAGCCCCAGGCAAAGGCAGCGGATGAGTCTTGCCTGCTACTACTAGCCTTGAACATGGAGTCCCCATGAGGCACAAGCACAATGGTTGTTTATGAAGAACCAGGTTGTGTTGGTTCCCCTTAGGAAGCATCATGTAAATGTGGGAGCATTTCCCAGGCTCTGTCTGTTTAGAAAAAGCATATTGTTTGAAGTCTTTTGAGTAGCTCAAGAAATTCTGAGGTATTCAGTTAAACTATCAGTAGTAAGCACTTTTGATGCATCTCTCTTTTTCCTTCCCTGATTCCTTACCCCCATCCTTACTTCTCTACTTTCTATTTCTGCTTTTCTCTTTCTGTGTTCTGTATTTTGAAAAACAAACTATTGAGTATTTTAAGCTTAGACAATATTAAATTAATTGACACAGTTTTGCTTGCAGGGAAATTGGGCAATCTCATTTTAATTATTTTCGTGGATTTTATAATAAGATTTTTATAGATTATATTGTGTATTCCACAAATAAAATACATATATAACATGTATATTGAAATATATATGTGTATATGTAATTATATACCATTTATCACATATATCATATATAAATGCACATGGAAAATAAAGAATGAGGAAGTATGTGTCCTCCATATCTCAGACTTGGTACAGAGGCAGTTAGACAGTATTTTCTGTTAGATTACTCTTTAGTCCTGAAGTCTCTTTTGAGTCCGGTCACAAGTTAGAACATACTCACTTGACTCAGTTTCCAGTGAATCCAGCCCATATCATCATCTGTTTTAATCTTACACTTTAGGGTCATATACAATTCAGAAAATACAATATCTCTGCCAGATAGTTTAGAATTCATACTTTCTTTTTCAAAAAAGTTATAATCACTGCAAAATTAAAAGGGGTCAAGTTCTTTGATATTCTGGTAAACTCATGGTAAGCTTCAGATACTACTGAGAATGCATTTACCATACCTACCAAACATTGCAGCTCAGTAATACACCACACAGTTGGACGTCATCACTTCACTTGGGATGGTGATCAGCTGACAGGGAGCTACAAAAATTCTGTTAAAATTAGGAACCAAGTGGAATGCCCAACTCCCAGGAAGCAATTAATCATCGTAGCTTAAATTGGCAAATAGAACAAGTTAGTCTGGCACTTAGTGCTCAATTAAATGTAATCAAATAAGCCAGGATGACTGAATGGAAGAGTCTCACTAAAACAAGTTTATCTCTCCATTTGTAACTAGTAAATCTTGATATTTGGAATAGGGCTTTGATCATACAAGGAAAGGTTTCTTTCTAGTGTAACTCATCAAGGTAAGAAGAAGGAGGAAGAGGAGGAGGAAGAGGAGGAGGAGGAGGAAGAGGAAGAGGAGGAGGAGGAAGAGGAGGAGGAGGAGGAAGAGGAGGAAGAGGAGGAAGAGGAGGAGGAAGAGGAGGAAGAGGAGGAGGAAGAGGAGGAAGAGGAGGAGGAGGAGGAGGAAGAGGAGGAGGAGGAGGAGGAAGAGGAGGAGGAGGAGGAAGAGGAAGAGGAGGAGGAAGAGGAGGAGGAGGAGGAGGAGGAAGAGGAGGAGGAGGAGGAAGAGGAGGAGGAGGAGGAAGAGGAGGAGGAGGAGGAAGAGGAAGAGGAAGAGGAGGAGGAGGAAGAGGAGGAGGAGGAGGAAGAGGAGGAAGAGGAGGAGGAGGAGGAAGAGGAGGAGGAGGAGGAAGAGGAGGAGGAGGAGGAGGACGAAGAGGAGGAGGAGGAGGAAGAGGAGGAGGAGGAGGAAGAGGAAGAGAGGGGCTGGGGAGCCAATGATCAACTTGAATTTTCATCCTGCCAACTACATTGAATGTAGACAAAAGAATGAGTGGGGTTCACAAGTGGGTGCTTTGCTCATGCATCGAACTCTAGGTACTGGTCAAGACTTAGTGGTTTGAGTGCAATTGTTTTATTTAATACTGGAGAAATCTCTATGATCTATTATTCTTAATAGATAGTGAATTTTAAGTTTGGAGAGTTTGAATAACTTGTCCAAAGTCACACCATTTGGGTATACAGGATTCAACATTTGGTTGGCCAGATTGCTTAAGATGTTACAAAGTATATGCTACTGTCTGTGTTGGCTTTCTTCCCTAGAATCTTCTTCATGTTTGGCCTAAGTTTATAAAAAAGAACTGCAGTTATCTCTTTACTTTTATTTAACCACTGGATTTAAGAACACATTTGACCTGACTCTTATAGTTATTAACTAGTGTTGGTAATTGTTCAGAAAAGAAGGAGTCAGAAGTCTTCAGTAGCCAGCAGGAGGACATAGGATTGAGAAAGTAAGAAGGACTTGGATGGGTAAGAGGGAGGGGACAGGGAAGCTGGGACAGGGAAACCACAGAAGGCGAGAGTTCCAGCCAATCAGGATTAAAGTAGTGCTGGAGAGGAATGGGAGACAGTATAGACGATGAGGTGTAAGGAGAACAGGCCAGGAAGAGGATGCATGTGAAGAAAGAAAAATACATCTGCCTGCCTCTGTCAGTATGTCTGTCAATCTATACTAGACTGATTGCATTTAGTCTTTATTAATATCTTCATCACACTGCTGTTTCATACCAGGTATGAAAACATACATGTTTTCATATGTAGTGTCTCCCATCAAGAGACAGAGCCAAGTTCACCTGCCTCCTCATATGTGGGCAACCCACTTTGGAGCATGCTTTTGGCCAATAGTGTGCAGCAGCAGAACAAATATGTCATTTCTGAGCCTGGGCCTATAATGACACTTTATCTACATCTGCTGGCTGTCTCTTGAATGCCTGCCACATCAGGACATAAGCAAAAGACATTGTACAGGAGGATAAGAGAGCAACTAGTTCAGTCAAGACCACCTGAGAAAAATTAAAATACATTTTAAAAGAAGATAATGGCAGGTTTCCCAATTGTTGAAGATATTCAAGAACTAGGGAGATGGCTCAGGGGTAATCTTTGTTATATGAACATGAGGGCAGAGGTGGGCTACTCATTGTCTACTTACATGTTGAGTGGTGGGTTCAGTGGTCCCTGTGTAATTCCAGTGCTTAGAAAGGGGAGACAAAATTCTGGGAATATGCTGATTAGCAATGCTAGGTGAAACAGCTCTAGGATTGTTTGAGTGAGCCTGACTCAGTGGTGGAGGAAGACACCTGACACAAGCCTCAGACCTCGCCTGCATGTGCAGACACGTATTCACACATTCATTCAAACATGTATCTGCAATCCATCATTGAGGGAGGTCAGGGCAATGTTGCTGCTAGACTGCCCATTGGGCAAACTGGTGGAAACTGTGGATGGATCATGGCATTGTTGATAAGAATGCCCTGAAGAACAGTGGCCATTGTCCTTGGTGTTTGCAGAGCAGGAAAGCTTCTAAGATAAGGTGGTGTGCTGCCAGTTTTATGTCATCTTGACACAAATTATTCTGTTGTTGGTTGTCCTGATGTTGTTAATTCTGTTTCCTCCAGGGGGGTTGCCCATGATGAGCTGTCATCACATACTCAGGTGATCTCATGTGAATCTTCCCCCCATTTTAACTGGTCATTCAAGGCCAGAGCCTGTGATTTGGCAGTGGAGGGGAAAGGCTGCACTGGAGGTTTGAGAGTGGGGTCTGGGATAGAGGCAAAAGAGAATGAGAAGGGAAGGAGAAAGAACTGAAGAAGAGGAAAAGGTCCATTATGGCTATGAGAAACCACATGGGCAGGAGAAGCCACAAATAACAGGGTGTCTTAGAGCGGAGGAATAAGTTAGTATAGTTTTAGATCTGCCCAATTTAGGCATGTAGCTTATAATTATAGTAGCTGGATTGTGTGTTTTTAATATCAGTTTATTGGGGTTGGAAATTCTAACAACAGATTTTTTTCAGAAAAGGGGACCTCCTTTGAGAAAATGCCCTACCAGATTGGCTTGTGGGGAAGTCTTTAGTGGATTTATCATTGCTTGGTGTGGGAGGGTCCAACTCAGTGTGGGCAATGCCATCCCTGGGTAAGTGATCCTGGGTGTTATACCAAATCAGTCTGAGCAAGTCATGAAGAGCAAGTCATGAAGAGCAGGCCCATAACTAGCATTCCTCTGCATCAGCTTCTGTCTACAGTTCCTCCCTGAGTTCACTCAGCCATGGACTAAGAGTTTCAAATCAACACTTTTCTCAAGTTACTTTCAATCACATTGTTTTATTATAGCGATGGAAACCCTAACTAAGACAGATGGTTAGGATCAGATGTGTTTTTTTTTTTTTTTACTATAAACCTCTACCTGTGGGGTATTTGATTACCTATCTCCTATAGATAAACCCTCAGATTACCTTATCTGAAACCCTACCATTTCTGTGTGACTATGCTCCAATAGCCAGCTTGCACTCCCAGCTCTCCTATCTTGAAGGCTTTAGAGCAGTGGTTCTCAACCATCCTGATGCTATGACCCTCATGTTGTGATGACCCCTAACCATAAAATTATTTTCAGTGCTATGTCAGAAGTA
Organism: Rattus norvegicus; assembly: GCF_021556685.1. NCBI lineage: Eukaryota > Metazoa > Chordata > Mammalia > Rodentia > Muridae > Rattus > Rattus norvegicus. The sequence continues at coordinate 15,567,541 of NC_141548.1, read as the reverse complement.
TACAATTTTATGAAATAAACATTATGAATCATAAGGTAACCGTGGGATATGCAGTATGTGACCCTCAAGGGGTCATGGCCCACAGGTTGAGAACTTCTGCTCTAGAACTACCTCTTACAGAGCTGGATGGACCCGGACAGTCATTGCACTCCCTGGATGGCCACTGTATATGTGAGGAAAGCGCAGCTTCCTGCCTGCTGTCAGACAAGGCAAACTAAGGAAGAACGCAGATGCCAGACCTCCCTGCTAGCATCAACCTGAGACTCATAAAGATCCAAGGACATGGATTTTTTTTTTATCGCTTTATCCTTGGGAGCTGACAGAATGCTAAGCATAGGGTAGGTGGGTCCTCACATACTGTAAGACAGAAGGAAGCAAATTTTAAAGACTGTGACATAATAACTAGAGAGAATCAGTTCAAACCTCTGAATACTGTAAGAGAGGAAGACTAGAGGACAGTTAGTGAGCATGAAAGAACAGGACTTATGTCTGCAACGGGACTCTTTAATGAGGAGCTGCTGTGTACCCCATGCTGTGATGAGAAGTCAGCTGTAACCACGTGTAGGCACACTTTTCAGTGAGGAATGACTGCGGAACACTCCTAGAACAAGGAAGTTATAAGTGTCGTGGAAAAGAAGGCAGACAGTCTTAAGCTAATCTTGAGGGGGTAAGACTGAGCGGGGATGATGAGGGAGTTTTTAAGATGAAACAGAGTGCCTCTCCCTGAGATGGTGAGGCTGGGGTAAGGGCTTGAAGTAAGAGAGCAAGTCAGTGGATATTCTAGGTGAACACATTCCAAGTAGAGGTACTGGCTATAGATAAAGGTCTAGGGTGTGGTGAACCCTGTCCTGTTCAACAAACATGGAGGAGGCCAGTGTTGGTGGAAAGGTGCTAGGGAGAGGGAAAAGTTCTGAGAGGAGATGGGCTAGGATGAGAGCAGCTACTGGCCACTTACTAAAGATCTTGACAGTGGGATTTTAAACTCTGACCTCAGTTCTGTTCTGCCTATGTAAGGTTGAGCCAGTGTTCACCTTCTTTGGGCTACTCTATCTACATCTATAGAGGGGATATGCTAGTCATAACTACTACGCAGGGGAGAGGAGACACTCAGGGATCACTTAGCAGAAAGGAAAGCTCAAAGAGAGTGACTTGGGTTTAAAAACTTAGATGTCCCCTTGCTGTGTTTGGACTCCCACAGAAACATTTGTCCAGGGAGATTTAGTAGAGTAGTCATGAAGGTAGGTCTGCAGACTTGATTAGGTGAACTTTAAAAGGAAAATTGAGCACAGGATCAAAGGAGGAGTCCTTTGTGGAGACAGCCTGAGGGCCTATGCTTCCTGTCAGCCCTGTTTGTTTTTTCCTTTGCTTGTTTTTGTTTTCCAGATAGGTGGCCTTTGGCTGCTGTCTCCCACTCCTTTCCTGACAGCACTGTGTCTAGAAATCCACCCAGGAGACAGGACTCTTGGTCTCTCCAGTTCTTTCCTATCTGAGGAAAACTGTCTAGCCACGCCCTTCATGACTTGCTTTCAAGAGTTCCAAAGAAGAAATCTGAAAGAGCCTGTGTACATTCATAATGGGTGTAAAGAGATTCTGGTTTAAGTCTTGAGAGCTTTTGTTCTAGCTCTGTCACCTGAGAGGTGTGTGGCTATTGACACAAAGAGTTTTCTTCAGGTTTATTCTCTGGTATAATAATTATCACAGCTGATGTTTCTGTGGCTGGATTATGTCCCAAGTGCTGCTCTGAATACTTTGTCATGTTTTATTTGCACAATCTTAAAATAAAGTCACACGTACAAGACTATAGCCTTTGAAGAAACTGTGGATGGAGAGCTTGAAGGGCTCTTAAAACTCATTGGTCTTGCAGGTGACAAAGGGGCTGCTTGAGCTCAGGAAACACATTGGCAGTGGTGATGTGAAGCACCCTCTCTCCATTGTGGCTCACAGATGTCTGTCCTCTTCACCCACTGTTCTTTCTAGGGAAAGTAGCAGGACAGACTCTGATTTCAGGTTTATGCCTTTGGCTCCAGATGATATATGATGGTATCCCTCAACACTAACCCAATAATAAAGTGGTTTAATTGGAAGACATAAACATTGTGTAGCCTTCTGAAACTGGACACTAAAACACTGCAACACATTTGAAGTCACTTTCTAAATATACTGTGCAAAGCAACCACATAAAATGCACGAGCGTCCCAAGTAGGATCTTCCTCTCTCTGCTGTCAATGACTTGAGATGGTATTCAGAGGCCCGTCAACGGTCTTTACAAAATATCATAGCTGTTGTTTCTCTGCCACCTATAATATAGGACAATATGAATCTCATTGGACTGAGCTACAGGCAGTCTATTCCATAATAATTGTTCTCTGGGTTTCCAGCTATTTCTATGAATGTGGCACACTCCCACAAGCTTCCTAACCTTTAGCAATTCACAGTACTGATTTTGGGAGAAGTCTTCTTATTTCTGGGAGTCTTCTGGGAGTTCCAAAATTGATCACTAGCACCAGACATTGAATCATGGTATAGTTTTTACTTGGGGCTTTTCCTGGTAACTTCATTCAAGAAGTGAAGAATTGGACATTGGACGTGTCGAGAGACCCTCAGACTGAGAGTAGGTGTGACACACTTACTTTCAGCTTCGGTCTTTGGCTGGTCCATTTGCTTGATAGGTCTTGATTTCATCTTCGATAGAATAAAGTCAGGTGAACAATTACAGGTATTGCAAACTATTACGATGTCGTCCACTGAATAAGGCTAACCATGTTCTGTCAAGGCGAGGGAACCAAGAAAGAATAAGAGACAAGGCAAGGGAAACAGCTGAGCTGGGAAAGAGTCTGGATCTCCAGCACCCATGTAAAACCTGGGCACGGCAGTTCATACCCATAATCCAAGTGCTGGCGAGGCAGTGGCAGGTGGATCCCTGGAACACAGGCAAGCCAGTCCAGCTGAATGACAAGCTCCGTACTCAGCCTGTCTCAGAAATTAAGGTGAAGAACAACCAAGAGACACATGACCCCACTTCCTGTCTGAAGACCCTGGTCCACCCATGCACAGAGTGAGAGGGGTGGAGGCTCCTTTCTATGGTGGACCTTCTGACCCCAAATACTGGGTCTTCTAGTTCTGCATTTTCTTCCTCATCCTTTTTACTTTGTCTTTCAAAATTGAGTCTCTTCCCTCTCCCCTTGTACTGAGGGAGCCTTGTGACAGCATGTTAGAAGACAGCTTGTGGGGGCTGGAGAGATGGCTCAGTAGTTAAGAGCACTGCCTGCTCTCCCAGAGGTCCTGAGTTCAATTCCCAACAACCACATGGTGGCTCACAACCATCTGTAGTGGGATCTGATGCCCTCTTCCGGTGAGTCTGAAGACAGATACAGTGTACATACATACATACAGAAAATAAATAAATCTTAAAAAAAAAAAAAGAAGACAGCTTGTGGACTTTCAGGTGAGGTCACATGGTTTAGGATAGTGGCCTTTGGGACTCCACCCGGACCACACTGGGAAGAATGAATGTACATCTGCCCAGTGCCTGTTTGAGGAGATCTGTATAGCCCAGCCTGTCATGTGCTTTTGCTATTGGCTATTATTAGCACAAACTGGAACAAGTGTGCACATCTTAGGAGAACAGAAATGAACACTAAAAGCTAAAGAACAATGCAAGGCAGTGCTTTGGGGTCCAAGTGACCGAGATTATTAACAGCATGGAAATTCAGAAGAGAGCAATGGCTATGGGCTGGAATGATAGGGAGACTTCCCATGGAGTGACTTGAGGTGGGCTTGCTGGAAGTGAAGATTTTAATTGGACAGGGAATCCACTCTCCAGCAAGTATAGTCGATATAAGAAAAGCTGTGAAACGCGGGGTGAACAATAGTAATAGCCATCATTTTTAAAGTCAGATAATGTATAGAATGTCTAATACTCATTCACCATCTTTGAGTTGAAGAACCAGACTCAGAGAGGCTATTTAACATCTCCAAAGCTACACAGGGGGCAAGAACCAAAATAGCAGAGAATCCCAATCTGCTTGGTACTATAGTGCTTCCTCTTAGAGAGTCCTAAATAACCCCAATTACCTTACAGGCATATATGTCTCATGCAAAAATCGTATTTCTCTTATCCAATTGCAAAGTAGCCTTGGACTACATAAGTGAGTCTGGATAATAAGCAGGGACACTGAGCAGCACGTTACTCAGGAATTGACGAAGAATACATATTTAATGGTCCTTGACTGAAAATCAGCCTGGAAATGATGCCAAGGCATAGTGTTCTGTGCACTTAAATGAAAACAAGGATTCAGAGACGCTGCCAACTTCTCCTGGAATATCTCTAATTATGACAGTTTCTGTAGGTGTGCCCTGTGTAGCTTCTCATGCACCCCGTCTGCTGGGAGTGAGTAATTGGTATCTATTTTCTTTCTTCCAAGAACACTTGCATTTCTTTAGTATTGCTTCTCCTGGAAGGCAATAGATGACACAAATCAGTTAAGAACAGGGAGGGTGTGAGGCAGGGAAAGAAGCCTAGTGTCTCGAGTTGGTTTGCCTCTTACTCATTAAGAGACAACAGGCTCTTCTTCTAGCTCTCCAAGACCCAACTTCCCCATTCATAAAATGAGCTGAGGTAGATTGGCTCTAAGTCTCAGAATATGTTTACCCTGAGTTCTAAATTCATCAATGAGCAGTGGCTGCTTTGAAGGCACTGCTGATGATTGGGAGGAAAAGATCTTGTTCTTCTGAGCTATTTCTGCTGTGAAGAGGAAGGTACCTGTGGAAGCACAGACATCTTCCAGAACAACATGATTAATGCAGTCAAGAGCAATTGGGTTGAGACACAAAAAAGGACACAGTGAGTGAAGGCAGAGGAAAGATAGGCACTGCTGGCACTTGGGGAAACCACACTGAGCGATCTAACGAAGCTGAACCCTGTGTCTATAGTGCATTAGTCAGGTTCATGACTGGCAGAGACCAGAGACCTCAGGACAATATAAAGGGAAAAAGAAATGCTTAATTTTGGTCATGGCTACAGAGGGTTCTGCCAAAGGTCCTTTCAGCAGATCACAGATTTAGGAGAGCACAGAAAAATAGCTCACTTCACAATAGATAGTAAGCAGAGGAATTGGACTGTGGGAAAGAGTCAAGGCAAGAGCACAATTCCCAGGGCTACCTGTAGAAACCAGGTAGGTCTCACTTGCTTCTTTTCACCATCTCCCAAGAAAGCTATCCTATTAAGATTCTATCAAGAGAATTCATGGGGTCATATATTTCATGGTTCAACTCTTCTCTCAAATGTCCTTACAGATATATCCAGACACGTGTTTCATGAATCTAGGTCTTTTTTTAATGTAGTCAAGTTGCTAATCAAGATAAACACTCATATATATTTTTGGTGTGTACATGTATGTGTTTGTGTATGTGTCCATGTTTTGGACGTGTGTCTATATGTGTGCACTGTGATTGTTCATGTGGAGGCCACGGGACAACCTCGCACATTGTTCCTCCTCAGGTGTCATTGATCTTCATTTGTAGCCAATATTTCTTACTGGGCTGGCTCACCTGACTGGGCCAGTGAGTCTTAGGGACTCATCTGTCCCCACTTCTCCAATGCTAAGGTCACAGGTATGAACCTTAGCTTTTCAGCTTTTTCACATGCATCCCAAGTTCACACCCGGGGCACATCACGTGTTTTACTGACAGGGCTACCTTCTGAGCCCATGTGCACATTTGTCAAAACATACTCAATTGGCATTTAATTCTCTTTACACATCCATCCTGTGTGCTAGACAGGAGCTGCTTGTGAATAGGAAGTGGCTAGCTCTCATTCTTAAGTCATTTAGATTCTGAACATAGAAAGATCTAGACTAGATTTAGACCATGTTGTGTGGCCATATGGGAATTAAATACTCTTGTTATGTTGTAGGACATTCTAGATGAATGATTATTGTACTCACCTCTGACACTTTGAATGATACAAAGTTACTTAGAATGAATAAATTGCTTATCTTTTGTTAGATATGTGGTAAATGATACTTTAAATGTTGGAGTGCCCAGTATTTAGATCAGAGCCAACATGCAGTAGAAAAGTAGAAATTCTTTTTTGTACAACACACACGCGCGCGCGCGCGCGCGCGCGCGCGCACACACACACACACACACACACACACACACACACACACAGAGGTATGGGCTTTCTAAGAATGGACTTTGAAAAGTAAGTTAGATGTTCTTAGGCCTCAAGTTCTAGAATGACGTGGCTTATCACAGCAAGGCTGTGAGGTCTATCCTTAAGAAAAGAACTGTTAATAAGATCAAAGAGTATTTCTCTAAGCAGAAGTGAGAACTGGACCAGTTTTCTGCCAGGCAGCTTTGAGCAGCCAGAAGAAATTTGTACTCTACACATGATGTGGTGTGATTCCAGATAAGCCTTTCCTACAGGGCTGGGGGTGGTTAGCCTTTCTTCCACTATTGGTAATGGGCAGACCATCTTATATCAGTCTCAGAAACCAGCCTATTAATTCATTCTCTCTCTCTCTCTCTCTCTCTCTCTCTCTCTCTCTCTCTCTCATATATATCTATTAAACATGAATTCTGTGAGAAAAAAAAGAAAAGAACTGTTAGGGGTTTGGAGGGAAAGACAGGGACAAGAGGCCTGGATCCTCCTTGATCAACATTAGAATGCTCAAGAATAACAAGAGTACAGGTGTTGGGGAAACCCTGGGCACATGAGCTCACTACTATCTCCTTGTTAGCATTATAGAGAGAATAGTGATCAGAACAACACCTTCCAGAGTGCTTCGTGAGTCTGAATAGAGTGTCTTGGCTTGGCTGCTGATCAAATTAACAATATTCTATCCATTTCTACTACTCTTATGGTCACACAGAGGAAAACTCAAGTTCATGATTAAGTGGCTGCATCAGAAACGTAGCTGAGAAGGACTGAGGAGGAAACAGCCTGTGTTCTAGTGTCCTATATCCCAGCCCTGTAATCTTTCCATCTGGGCCTCCTCTGCGCTCTTCACTGCCCACACAAAGCAACATGGTGCAAACGTTCTACAACTGGAGAACATTGAGTCTGGGCAAGGCCCTGTTCTTGTGTTAGTCGGGACAACAGCAGTTGATGGTTAACACTGGGTATGTGCTCAGGAGCTATGCTTCCATGCACATTAGGTTAGGTTAAACGTGGTGCGTCGTGTCATTCCCTGGGATTTAGATCTGGACTCTATATAAAAGGGAAAGCAAGCTGAGCATTGGCGTTCTCTTTCCCCCCATACTATTGACTATAGATACAACGTGAGCATGGGTCTCACGATCCTTCCACCAGGACAGAGCCCCATGATGGACTGTATCTTGGAAGAACTATGAATCAAGGTAAATGCTTTTGGTGCTGGAGAGATGGCTCAGATGATAAGGATGCATGCTATGCTTTCAAGGCCTAGAGTTCAGTTTCCAGGAACCACTTAGGTGGCATACAACCGCCTAGAGCTCTAGCCCCTGGAGATCTGACATCCTCTACTGGCCTCAGTGGACACCTGCATACATGTGCATTGTTGTGAGCATGCATAGACACCACGAGCGAACAAAACACTCTCCTTTTCTCTTGTCTAGGTATTATTTCATAGCAATGAATGAATAACTAATATGTGTATCTATTTTTCTTTATTTGTAAAAAGCACCTTACTTGTAGACTTAGGATTTGCATTTATAACATACCCAGTGGGTTGTTTATGGTATTGTCCCCAGAGTATTGTATTAGTCAGGGCTCTCTAGAGTAACAAAACTTAGAGAATGACCCCCCCACCCCTTCTCTTTCACAAGATGATTTATTAGAATTGCTTACTGGCTTGCACTCCAGCTAATCTAACGATGGCTGGCAGTGAATGGAAAGGCCAAGAATCCAGTAGTTGTTCAGTCCACAAGGCTGGATGTCTCAGCAGGTCTCCAGGATATACTGCAATCCTGAAGAAGTGGGCTCAATTGCCAGTGAAGGAATGGACTTGCCACAAAGGAGGGCGAGCAGGAAATGAACAAAACTCCCTTTCTCCCTGCCTGATATAGCAATGGTTCTCAACCTGTGGATTGTGACCCCTTTGAGGATCACCTTAGATCATCAGAAAACATGGATATATTTACATTAGAAATAACAACAAGAGTAAACTTACAGTTATGAAGCAGCGACAAAAATAATTTTATGGTCGGGGATCACTACAACATGAAGAATTGTATTAAAGTGTCTCAGCCTTAGAAGGTTGAGAACTACTGAGATTTGGCTTCCAGCAGGTGTGGCTCAGATTAAAAATATGTCTTTGTACCTCAAGATCCAGGTTAAAGGTATGTCTTTTTCCAGCTTAAAAGATCTGGATTAAAGATGTGTCTTTCTAGCTCAAAGATCCAGATTAGGAGTGAATCTTTCTACTTCAAATTAATCAAAAATTCTTTACAGGTGTGCCCTCCATATTTGTATTCTAGTTGACAACCAAGAATACCTATCACGGGGATTCAGGAGTTAAATAGTTATTATTATCTCTTTTATAGCCACATATACTATTCACTCACTTACTCGTTCTTGCCCGAAGAGTCTCCCTTCACTGTTAATGAGGAACTGGACCACTTTCAGCTTGCATAAGAGGTAGAGGGTGCTCAGAAACAGAAGCACACAGATGCAACAGGCACTCTTCAGCCATCCAGGGATCCGAGACTTACAGGCTTGGGACAGGGTATGCTGGACACAATAGGACTATTTCTGGCTACCAGAAGCTGCATGGGTCTCATCTATTTGTATTTTGGGGACTGGGTGATCCCTCTTATGCTTGTGTGTTTCATTCTTTTAAAAATAATTTTGTATTTTGATCATATAATGAATTTTAACCATATAATGTATTTTGATCATATTTTCTGCTCTCCCAACACCTCCAGATTGTTCCCAACTCCCTGTCAACCTCAATTCATGTTCTTTCTCTTTTGCAAAAGACAACAGACAAGACAAATAACAGAGAAAAACAATAACAACAAAAAGTGCCAGAAACAAAACAGACAAACAAAAAGAAAGAAGATTACAAAACAACAACAACAAAACCAAGTCAAAACATTAAAAAACCGCACAAAGAGCCAGGAAATCCACTTTGTGTTGGCAAACTACTCCTAGGCATGGGGCCTGCCTTGGAGTATGGTTAATACACCCACTAATACTCCATTGGAGATAATGGATTTTCTCCTTTCCAGCAGGTATCCATTGTAAACAGCTTCTTGGTTAGGGGGTGGGATTCCATGTCCACTTCCCCATTTTCTGCTGGACTTGTCTGGTTTAAAAGTGTATAGCCTGTGCATGGTGTCTTTATCTCCATGTCTTTTGTCTGGAAAATACTTACTACCTCATAGTCACCACCACCCCTGGCTCTTACGAAGTTTCTGCCTCATCATCTACATAATCCCTGACCCTTCAGGGGAGAGGTTTGATAAAGAACCCCAGACCGCCCTCTATTCTGGGATGAATGTTTCAAAGCTGGCACAGTGTCCAGTGTGGACATTTGTTAACTGCCTCGCACTGCAGGAAGCTTCTCTGAAGGTTGAGCAGTGTTCCGCTCTCCACTCGTGATGATTGGCTCCTTTCTGGTTTCTTTAGGCCATCTCTCTAACAGGGCCACTGGCTATCTGACTCCATGTTCTTCTTGCTGGAGTCCACAATTCCATGTAGCTATAGTCGCTGTCTCTTAACAGCTGCCATGGGATGGCTGTCTCAGTTGTGGTTCAGATACCAAGCTCCTCTTGGGTCACTGGTTCACCCTGGTCCTCATGACCTTCACAGAGTCTGGGATCATGTGGTACTGCCACTGCTAAGATCAGCAGGGGAGAACCAACTCCAAGAAGATTATACAAATGAAAGAAACCAACAGGCCATCTACTACTTAGGTCAGTGGCTTTTCAACGTGTTGGACTGTGATTCTAAAAGAAGCAAACTTCACTTCATCAGGAGCCGTAAGAAAAGCAAGTAGTTATTTAAGCAAAACCGTAATATAGCGACGGCTCTCACACACGGGGTCTTTGAAACTGCTTACTGTTTCCTCCTCTGCCCCCTGCCCCTGTTTCTAATTGTAAAGTGTTAGTAATGATCACTTAGGTAAGTTGGTATGCAAATCATCTACAAGCTGCAATCCATAGTCGGGGAAAGTCTAGCAGACTTCTGGAACACACTTCTCATTGATCCCAGAAAGCCCTGGCGCCATGAAACACCAGACTGCTCAGGGCTAATGGCACCGGCCTAAGTCTGACTGCCTCAACTATCTGCACTTGCCTCATCCTGCTTCCTCTCGCTTTACCTCTGCACATCCTCACTGCACACTCTGTGCTCTGTGAGCCGAACCTCCTTACCCCTTCAGCCTTGTTGGAACACTGTCCTGCATCTCCTCACTCCCAAGTCTGGCTTATCCTCCAATCCCAACTCCTGTATCATCCTCATTTCTTCTCTTCTCTTCTCTTCTCTTCTCTTCTCTTCTCTTCTCTTCTCTTCTCTTCTCTTCTCTTCTCTTCTCTTCTTCTCTCCTCTCCTCCCCCATCCCCTCCCCCTCCCCCCTTCTCTCTGTGTGTGTGTGTGTGTGTGTGTGTGTGTGTGTGTGTGTGTCACATGCAGCTTGCCTCCTTTTGAGACCATTTCCTCTGTAGTCCCCCAGAAGTAAACCCTACTGTCCAACAGTCTCGGGAGTGTAACTTGCTCCTCCTGCATCCTACCTAGAACTTGTGGTAAGAAGAACTGGGTCCCTCAAGATGAATTTCAGGTAAACAAGAAATGTAGCTCAGTGATAGAGTACTTACTTAGCATCCCAGAGGCCATGGGTTCTATCTCCCAGTCCCACCAATGCAGACAGACAGACAGACAGACAGACAGACAGACAGACAGACAAGCAAACAGAAAGAACTTTTAAACAGCACATCTCTGTACCTCTATCTATTTGCAGGGCTATTCTTATCGGACATTCTGATTTAAGTAGGATGTGGCGTCCTAGCTCCCAGGTGGATTATAAAGATTAGTATTATGCCTGAGTTACCATTTACCTTTCAAGAATGAATGTGGCCTTCGAACCCCTGCAGGGGCAGATCCTCCCACTGGGTCACCATGGTTCCCTTGCTCAGGTTAGGACCCTTTCAGAAAGCAAGGCAGTCTTGCCCCTGAATTGCTGCAGAAACCCCAAGGATGATCCTTTGGAACTTTGGGGTTGTTTGATGGGGAGTGAAATTGGCATCTCGAGCACTGATTCACTTCAAGTCTGTATTTTACCTCAAATACACATGCGCACATACAGACATTCTTAACTCCGGCACCTGCTGATTGCATCTCCTTCACCAGATGATCCCAGCTGCTAAGTTACCAAGAAGGCTGGTTTATGTCATTGTTCAGTGATAGACATTTTCGGGGTGGCTCAGGCAAGATTTCTGGAAAGAGCAGCTCGTTCACAGGACTGTGTTCCTGAGGGTTGGGTGGGAGATACATTAAGGGGAGTTCCTCAAAACCATGGTGCCATGAGGCTCCCCTGCAGATTTAACAATTGGCTTCAGCTTTTCTTAATGCTTGGCAAGTTGATTCTCCCAATGGATCCGCTGGGTAGAGGAGAAAGCAGCAAGCAGCACAGAGCTCTGCTTCACTCTGAGCTACTGTGTGCCACATGTTCGTTATCCCAGTTTCCTGTCTTGACACTCAGTTCTAGTAAAATAGCTATTAGAAGAGCTTTCCCTAGGAAGGCACATTGTATGAAGCCTCGACTCTCTCAGGCTTTCTTAGGTTCTGTCTGTTCGTGGATATGGATTCGCAAAATGGGCTAATCCAAGCACACTGGCAACGCTCGCTGCCTAGAAACTCTACAGAAATGGAAATTATTAGGCTTGCTCAGACCTGCGAACCATTCAAAGAATCTCTGGAGTTTCTCGGGTAGTGTATCTGTGCTTCCAGAAACTTCATAAGCAAGCCCAAAGCAAGTCTGAAGAACACCCTTATTTCAGGGGATCTAATGGCCTTTACCTACTAATCTCCATGGGTAGCAAGCACATAAACATACATGTAGCCCATGTATACACACGCAGGCAAAACATTTACATACAAAATGAACAAATCTAATTAAAAATAAAATAGACAACAAGGATTTTCTTTTAAAGTGCCACCTATTGGGAATACATTTTTTTTCTCCCTATAAGAACAAGGAGTGGAGGACCTTATTCAAATGTTGCTCATTTAAATAAATACCTTGTTACCAGGGCAACAGTAGTGAATAAAGAAGAATCAGAGAGCAAAACAAGCTCTTTATCTCTGTCCTCAAGTAACTTAGATCCCTGTAGGGCAGAGAGGGGAGGAAAGAGAATGAAAATAGGGCATGGGGAGAGAGAGAAAGAGAAGGGGGTGTCAGCATTGTAGGTGAATGCTGACTTTGAGCTAAGATGCGCTAAGATGAAAATCAAGGCGAGTTCCCTAACAGGGGTCCCGAGGGAAGACTTCACTGCAGTGCCCCTGGTGAATGTTCCAGGAGGGTGACAGCTGCGATGATAAACTGGAGCAAGTCTGCAAGCAAGGAAGAGAAGCTCATCCCACGCGGAGGTGCCAGCTTGCGCCAAGGTCCACAGCATCAGAGTGTGGCAGGCAATGTGAGCTGGGATCACATTAGTGGAGATCTGAACTGAGCATAGTAGCCATCGATGCCAAGTTTAGATCCTTTGCTTGCTCCTCAAGTGAGTGGGAAACTCTCTTGCTCATCCTTGAACCCACGTGCTGAGGGCCAATCGTGTGACGATGAGGTGCTTTCCCCTCTAGGTTTCAGTCGGGATGCTTTTGGCATTTTGGGACATCCAGGGATATTTTTTGCTTGCTACAAGCTGGAGATGGAAGCGTGGAGATTGTCATCTAGTGGGGAGAGTCCCAGTGGCCACCAAATATCCTGCAATCACGAAACAGTGTCTTACAACAGAAGAATCCCTGGCTCCAAAGAGTAAGCGTACCATGTCTGGGACACTCTGAGACACTTAAAAACAGAAAGTGCTGGATCTAATTTGTTCAAGTGAAGGAGAAATAAGAAACTTCTCCCAAAGAGAAGGCCTCTATAACAACAGCACCCCAAATCAAAACAACGGCAAAATGTTTACTGGAATGACTAACATTAGCTAACAAAATTTAATCTCTCTGTCTCTCTCTGTCTCTGTCTCTGTCTCTCTCTCTCTCTGTCTCTCTCTCTTTCTCTCTGTCTCTCTCTCTCCTTCTCTCTCTCTCTCTCTCTCTCTCTCTCTCTCTCTCTCTCTCTCTCCTTCTCTCTCTTTCCTTCTCCCTCCCTCTCCCCCATCTCCTTTTTTAATGCAATCTCTCTCTCTATTGTCCTGACCTGCCTGGAATTTATTATGTAGACCAGGCTAGCCTCAAACTCACCGAGATCTGCCTGTGTTTGCCTCCTGAGTGCTGGAATTAAAGGCATGCACCGTCACACCAGGGTCATAAAATTTTAATGTCAAACAAACACACAAACAGTGTTCAGTTGTGCCTCAGTGGTGAGCAAATGCACAGCATCCCCACCCCTGACCCAGTCTCCATTTTTTTGATTCTGATTGGTGGACACCGAGTCAACCTAGCTGTGATACACTGTGTGTCACTTGCTCAGCTTCTGTAGGAGAAATCTCTCTTGAAAAGTTAGGGTTATAGATACCAAAAAGAAAAAAGAAAAAAAAATCAAAAACACTGTGGAGAGAGAGAGAGAGAGAGAGAGAGAGAGAGAGAGAGAGAGAGAGAACAAACAAAATAAAGCAAACCAAACCAAAACCAAAACCTCAGAAGACAACAAAAACATATTGAAAACAAAAGATAAAAGCAAGGCTCTGACACAGTCCCTTACAGGAGGCCTGCAGTTGATACAAGCAGAGCGGTAACAATTCACTGGCAGGGAGAAGGAGGAGTGTGGGGGATGGACTTAAACATAATTGCACATTGCTTATCTAGGCAGAGAGCAGACTGCACCATTCACCATGGGAGGCTTCTGCTGTTGTGTGAGAGGTAGACAGCCCCTGGAATTTTACATGGTGGCATTAAGGACAGAACTGAGATGCACAGCAGCCAGCGTGGTCTATTTACGCCATTCTGCTCTCTCTCGGTACACCGGGTGGTTCCTTTTGTGGCAGCGCTTGTCTCTTCTTGCTGCACACTTCCTCAGTGGATTCACCCACACATAATGGCTTTTGACCAGGCTGCAGAGATCTGCCAGCATCCTCAGGATGGGGGAGAAAAACCCTCCCAAAAGAGAGGAGAGAGAGGACCACCAGGGCCTGCACACGGCAGCATAGATTTTAAAAGTCCTGGATGTGTGTCTGCTCTGGGATTGGCATCTGTCCTAATTACTAATGCTAATATTTTGGCAGCTGTTGATTCCACTGGAGGAAGAGTTGAAGCTTCTGCAGAGTTGGTCAGACCCTAAACCCACATCTACTTATTTTATATATGTTCAAATGCATATGTACATGTTTGTGTGACATATACATATATACATATGTGAATATATACCTATATGCATTTACTTACTACACACAACATTAGCCTCTGGGCAACCCGAGGTAGGAGAGACTTTGAAAAATGCAGTAACATATTTCCTAAAGCTTGGATAGATCTAGATAGATCTGCTCCCTTAGTAGATCCAGACTAGCAGGAACAGAGACCTAAATATCCTTCAATGTTTTTCTGGGAGTCCATTCCAGAAGAACTGATTTTTGTAGCTATCTCTAGGGTCCAGATGTTCTTCAGTGTCATGCTGAATATGCTGTCACTTGTGTGGCACTGGGAACGACCATCCAACCTTGGCTGGTCATGGGTTTGTACGAGAGCTTCAAATGCATCTAGAACTTATTGGGGATCAGATGTTTCAAGAAAAAACAGTAAAGCCAAGGCTCTGTATGCTATAGAGCTAAAAATATCTCTGGGACTCAGTGTCTCCATCTTTAAATAAGGCTTCACAATGGGCTCTACACCTATATAAAATGTAGTTGGTATTGCATTACCAGCAGTAGGAGAATGGTATTCTTTCTACACTGTTGGGGTAATGTAACTAGGTCAGTCACTCTGGAAATCAGCCTGGGAGTTTCTTAAAAGACCGGAAATAGAATTACTCTATGACCAAGCTGTACTACTGCTAGCATACGCAGAGGACTTTACATCATATTGCAGGGATACAAGAGATACTTGAACATCCATGTTCACTGCTGCTTATTCATACTAACTAAGATATGGAATTAACCTAGATGTCCATCAAATGGTGAATCAATAATAAAAATGTGGCTTGTATGCACAGCAACATACTTCTTAGTTGGAGGGAAAAATAAAATGATGGAAGATTCAGCAAATGGATGGAACTGGAAAAAGGATATATAAGAAATGAGAACACCCATGCTCAGAAAGACAGATATGCTATTTCTTATACATGGGTTCAGCTTTCAAATCTTTTGTTCTGTGTATAACCTGGACTATGTGGAAGCAAGAAAATCAGAAGTGGACCGGGAAGGTTCAATCTAGGGAGGGAGCATAGAACCTTAAGATGAAATAAAAGGAGAGAAGGGGATGCTGGGTAGAAGGGTTCAAGGAGGTCATAGAGTGTTTGGAATGGGGAATAAAGGACTGGGAAAAGAATTGATCAAAATGAAATATGCATGCAGAATCTACATATGGGAGCCTATGCTCTTGTAACCCAAGTTAAAAACGTAATGAGAGAATATTGAAACACATAGGGTATGGAAAATTTGGGGGAAGAGACTTCTGGGAAGCCGATTTTTAAGCAGGTAAGAGGGGGGCTGATCAAAGGGAGAGATAAAGGAGTTGGTTAAGCAAAACATTGGAGTTATGAAGAATGCCCTTCTTATGAAAGCATGCTAGTTTGTAAGCTAATTAAAATTATAACAATAACAAAAATGGAGTTTGTATATAAGTAACCCATACAGGTGAACAATATTGCTTCCAAAGGATATGAGTTGTTAAGTAAAAGTCTCAGGGCTAGACAGGATACTTCTTTCTGAATCATTATTGCCCAGCAAAGTCCCAGAGGCACCAAAATCAACACAAGTTATTGTCACCACTCTTGGTTGTCTAACATAGGCAGATAGTAGGATCCTATTGTTAAACAAACCACCTACTTTGGATGCAGGATGTCAAACTAATCCGAAACAACCTCCTTATTGATTATCTTTCATAGTACTGGACTGTGCCATGCGCCATGCTCATGGAGAAAAGACATCAGTGGTCTCACCTAGCACCGGATCCTGTGTATCTTAATACTGACCAGCCAGACAGGATGTTCCCACTGGAGCAACAGTGGTAGGAATTTTTGTGGGGTAACTAACCACTTTCTAAATGGATTGAAGGCCTGTTCCAGGGAATTGATTCCTGGTTAACACACATGGCTAGGGAGGTCATAGGACAAAGGGGAGAATCTATTTAAACTATTTTGCTAAGTCGCCATGATGTGAAACTGCATTCTAAATAGTTATGTTTTTGTCCATAGCTTTGTGCTGCTCTCAAACTTCGTCACATAAACTTCTCATTGTAGTTGATAGAGGCTAATGCAGAGACTTACAACTGTTCAAAGTGCAGAGAATAAGTAGCTGTGAGAGCTTAGGCATAGATAGAACAAGTTCTTCTGTATCAGCCCTCATCTCCAAAGACTCAGGGAACATGTTGTATAAGGAAATGGAGAGAATGGAGGATCTCATAGTGGTTTGGATGAGAATGACCTCTATAGGCCATTTGGTATGCTTGGTTTCCAATTGGTTGACCATTTAGGAAGGATTGGCAGTTGTGGCCTTGTTGAAAGAGGTATGTCTTTGGGGATGGACTTTGAGATTTCAAAAGCCTTCACCAGGTTTGTTCTCTCTCTCTCTCTCTCTCTCTCTCTCTCTCTCTCTCTCTCTCTCTCTCTCTCTCTCTCCTTACTGCTTGTCAATCAGATGTAAACACTAAGCTACTGCTCCAGCACCATGCCTGCCTGCCTGCCTGCTGCCTTGCTCCCTTACATGATGGTCTTGGACTCTAACTTTCTGGTACTCTAAGTCAGCCTCAAATTAGATGATTCCTTCAATCAGTTGCTTTGGTCATGGTGTCTCTTCACAGAAATACAAAAGTGATTGAGACAAAGGTGGACAGGAGTGTGTCTTCAGCACGTGTCATGGGTGTTGCATACATGTGCTCACAGAAATTGTGTTTACTTGCATAAGAACTGTACAAGATTAAACCAGTTAAAAATTCCAGCATGGAGGAGGAAGGGAATCCTAAGGTACACCCCTAGCTGAGGAACTAACAGCAGTTGATGGCTATTTGGGGAGGGAAGAGTCCCTTTTCTTTTTGGAGTGACCACTGGCAAGTTTCCCATGCCTCAGTGTCATGTGCAATCAGCAGCACTGATTGAAGGTAATGTGTTTTAGATACGAATATGACACACTATAAATATCTACAAAAGTTTCAAGCAACTAAAAGAAATCATAGAGCCTACTTCTAAAGACAAGTCTACAAAAGAAGGTCAAGAGTAGAGAGGAATCAGAAGCCCCGAGAAATGGAAACTGAGGTAGAAGAAGACAGTGTAGTGGATGGGGAAGCTGTTTGACAAGGAAGGGACAAGGAGCATCTGGGTCATTCTGTATGGATTGGCACTGGAGGACCACACAACACATAGCCAAGGTCTCTAAAGTTTGTGGTTCAGCTTCTGCTTCCTTAAGGCCCGTGCATTCTTAGAGCTATATCCTGAGATTCCCATGCTCATGATGACTGTAGAAATCTCTTCATCATCTTAATCTGAGCCTTTTCCTGTGCCAAAGGTCCCAGTAAGGCAGACAACAACAAAAGTTGTAGTTTTCTGTGCACTGTCCTTTTCTCTTAATGTTCCTTCAACCCTTATTCCTTGATTATGTATTTGTAAAGGAAAGGATTTGTTCTTTGTTCTACTTTGAGAACACAATAACACTAACGATGTTGGCTCCTATAATCCCTGAGAACAAGGACCAGAAGAAATTAGGAAGTTACTATTGAAACTTGAGATGCACAGTGATAGATGTTAGAAGCAAGCAACTGTCATCACTTTTATTTGAACTGTCATAATTTACAGATGTCCGAGTTCAGTCTTTGTCGAAAATTTCCAAGTCTGTCCTTCTAACACTGAGGATTGAACCCTGGGCTTCATATCTGCTAAGCAAATTTGCTCTACCACTGAGCCATATCCCCAATATTCTTAGATGACATATGCTCCAGGGTGGCCTCAAATTTACTTAGTATCTTAGTTTGTAACCCTGCACTTGATCATTAATGAGTAGGAGGGAGACACAATAAAGTGTCTTTTACAACTACATTATAGCTCCTTCTGGTGACTGAATTTTAATTCTTAAAAAAACCAAACAAACAAACGAAAAAACAACCACAGCATTAAAATGCCGGAAGCAATGAAGTCCTTTAAAACACAGAATCCCTTTCGGGGGCTATCATATCTGGAACTGATTTAGAATCCCATTGAAGAATAATTTAATAGTTTTTGGAATATGACAATCCTAAGAATAAAAATTGTAAACTAAGTGAGTTATTAACTATAAGAGAAAGACTCTAATTCTGTTCAAAATGTTAAATTCATCTATGGTAAGAAATAAACTTTATATCACTCTCAGTGGGAACTCTAGTCTTGCTCTAGAAATGCCGTTTTGTTTTTTAGGTGTAGCCCTTGGCTACCCTGGAACTTACTATGTAGACCAGGCTGACCTTGAACTCTCAGAGCCCTATCTGCTTCTTTGCTGGGCTTAAAAGTATGTGCTGCCATGACAGACCCTATTAAAAACCTTTTAGACAACATTTCTACACAGTCTTTGCCACCAACCAAGTTATTTAATCTGGGCATGAAAATGCCTTTCTTAGTTTAGAAATATCTGGGGTTTAGGGTTTGGTTAAGGCCAGTTTGTCTCCTACGCCAGCTAACATCTTGCCTCATGAAACATTCCCTGGAGCTGGGTACTCCTTTGTGCTTAGTTAGGCAGTGAGATGGGGCTCTTCATGATTCTCTGACTGTCACGGTTTCCATTTACTGCTTAGGAAGACATAAGCCCCGGGGAGAAGAAAGTCTATGAAAGCTGCCATGGAAAGATTCATTTTTATGGACAGTAAGATAGAATGAACGTGACTGAAATCTGGGGACATGTATTTTCTGGCAGACCCTGATTTGAATGATAAATGGCAGGAGGGATAGGGTGATGAGACCTAACGGATAGCATAGATATTTGCTTTTTGTTTCTTCTGCATTTAAATCATCACAAGGGAGCATGAGCGTTGAAATTCATGATCCCTTTATGAGTGTGCCATTGTTTGCATTCTTAGCACTTATAGGAAGCAAGCAGAGGCAACACTACTAAAACTGTGAGCAGACTCCTGACCTCGCACTGGGCTGCCAGACAGTCTACGGTAGCACCTAGTGTTGGAGCAAGTGTTCTGGGTGCCATGCCATTTGAAGAAAGGGATCAATAAAAGGGACCGGTAGATCTCTGGATGGGTCTGTTCTTCTAGCTGGCTGTTCTGCTTCCAGATGCCTGGATCTCTAGCAGTTGTTTGACTTCTAAAACTGTTTCTTTAGTCCTTCTGAGTACAACCATAATTCTTCTTCAATTACATAATCAACTTTGTTACTCTTATACACTACAATTTGGACCCGTACAGATATGGAAAAAAATCACCAGGTTCCTGGTACATTCTGAGTCCATTATAAGTATTAATTGACTTAATATTCAGTACTATGAGAAGAAGTTCCTTTCCTTATTCTTATTGTATGGAATACAAATGTCAAATCCTAGCACAATGTCCAATGTTGTATAGCTTCTAAGAGCAAATTCTACAATGGAGTCCTGGCAGTAAGGCTCTAGAACCTACTGTATGAGCAAAAGGGCCTGAGCCAGGCAGCCGGGAGCAGGCTGAACTGTGGTATATTTACCCGCATTCACTTTTGATCTTCTTGACATAGCACTACACTATTTCCTTGATTTGTTCATACCTAATGCAGACATCAGGCTGATTTTTGGCCAATGAAATAGGAAGGGAAGAGAGCTTGCGTCACGTCTATGGGCCAATATATCTGAGATATGACTGTGGCTTTCCTGTGTCACTGTGAAAGCTCAGAGAAATGGAAATGATGCCATGAACCCAGGGTAAGGTGAGTGAGTATCCAAAATCAAGTAGAAGGTTGCTCAACGTTACACACTCTTACAAGACTCCCATGGGAGCAAGGACTCACTTTGATTTTGTTGCAGATCTATAATTTCGGGGTTACCTACTTAAGCCCCAAACCTATGTTATCAAATCTAAAAGATAATGCTGGATGGAGAGGTGATTAAATACATTAATTTGACCTTCAGCTTAGGAAGATCTTTGCAAACTTTAGGGGAACACAATTCTCAGACCATGGTTATCCCTGGAGTCTCTGCCATGACTCATTTAATCATTTCCATTAAAACTAAAAGGTATTTTCACAGCCTTCTTTCCACAAATGACTTCATTTCTCCTCTGCATTGCATCCCAAGGCAGGTGGGGATTGGAAGCAGAATGATATTTTGCAATCTGTCTTTTGGATTTTGTGAGAAATCTTCCATTAGCCTGAACCTACACTCTTGCTTCTGGGGGGTGTGCTTTTCTTGTAAGTCACATTCTCGGTTTAGCAGTGAATGCTGTTCGTCTATATCAACAAAGTTTGGTACTAGGCAAGAATAAAATGTGGTAATTTCCTGACATTGAGTTTGTTAAATTATGCACTGATGAGGAGATCCATATTTCTCCTTCTAATTAGAGGGTAAGATTTGAGTAATGGCAAGTAAATTGCCACAACATGTCTAAAGGTATTATTTTATTTTGAGTGACACCTTAGCAATAAAAAGGGCTAGTTTCACTACAAATCTTTTATCTTCAAAGGTCAAAATATTATATATTTTCCAAAAGCTTTCCTATCTGTAAAATATCTTCTGGGAAATATAATACCATGCCTTATGGGGGAGATAATTAGCAGGGGATATGGATGCTGTCTGTCAAAAAATTATTAAACTATGAAGTATTACATAAAAGAGTCTTTTCTTTGCATTAGCTAAATTGTACAAGTAGAATTTCATCAAACAAAGGTAAAACAAGAGTAGACAATAGCTGGGGCTATTCATCTCACAGGACAAGGAGGGCAAAGACCAGTGCATAGGTGGGTACAGTGTCTTTGATTAAATTAACTGGGGCATTTGCCCTTGAGCTCCATCAAATGAAGATGCCATGTCTAAAAAAAAATTACTGAACATTTTTCATTTAGGGCAGAGAATTTATGAGATTAGATAACCTCTCGTGGCCACTTCAATGATGAATTCAAGACTTCCCATTTGTTATTCAACAAGGCTCTAAGTGCTCTGTAACCGTATGAGATCATGTTTGCACTGGTTAGGATCCAGAGATCCTAGTTCATGTTACCAAGAGAAAGGAAAATACTGTGGAATGAACAAAAGGAGAACCTCCCCATAGGATGCTTCTGCAACCTCTGGTGAATAAACGTCTCCATTTATTCCATGACATGTGACAAAAAGTCATATAATTTAGAAAATACTTTGTTCTATATGGCAAAGTGAAATGAATTTCAAAATGATCATCTATAGTTATTTTCTTTATGAGAAAGGAGACATATGTCAACCTTTTCCTTTAAAAGAACAGATACTTGTTAATTAACTTTGATATATTTCTGTAGAAATGTACATTTAAAGGACATCGCATTTTGTTTGTTTGGGGGCTTAATAGTTATTAAACTACCAAATGAGATTTAATGGATGCTACAGCACCAAAAATAGAATTTAGATGGCTTCAAAACTCAGTTGTTTGAAACCCTTGAGTCTTTCACTTCAAATGCAGCAGGTTTTTAATGTTTTGGTGGTTTGTTTCCAGATGATGAATTTTAAAAATCCAGGCTTCTACTTGTAACATACGTCTGCAAATTACCCACTCTGTTGTCAGTCTTACTATCTTCACTAGATAGAAAGCAAATGTTTATGGTCAACATTGAATTTTCTTTATCAGTGAAAATTGGGTCACTAGAAACAATGTCATGTGTCAGATGGACCAATGTCTGAATCTAGAGGACATGAGTGGAGGAGACATTATAGATCACTGTAGTTTTTAAGGGCTGTTTTAATTCCTTTCTTCTGTTGCTGTAATAAATAATCCAACAAGGGTAACTTCAAACAGGAGGAAAGATCAATTTTTGTCTCACAGTTCCCAGGTATAGTCCATCACAGGGTGAGGAGGGGAGAAGATGTGCTGGCAAGTGCTGGAGGCGGCTAGTCATACAACATGTACTAGAAGCAGAAAGAGATGCGTGATGCTCAAGTGCTTGCTTCTTTTTTAGGCAGTGTAGGACCTAAGTTTGGGAATGGTGCTAAACTCCTATAGGGTGGTTCTTCCAACTTCAATTAATCTAATCAAGATACATCCCCAGAAGCAGGCCCAGAGATTAACTTAATCTAAATAGGCCCCATAAGTGTGGCTGGAGGCTTGTATCCTATGTGTTTCCAGATCCTGCAAGCTGACAATCAACATAAGCCATGGTCATCTAACACCTTTCATCTCTTGTGTTTCCCATCTTTATTCTGTTTAGTAAAACTATAAACTTGGCAATATATAAGCAACAGGTACAAGTCAATCAAAATTTATAACTAGAAAGTCATGTTTTGGCCAACACAACTTATCTGTATGGAAAGTAACAGTAGATTTTAAAATCCTTCAGGATAAGAGCTGGAAGTCTTTAAAATATGTTTTCTAAAGAAAAGGAATTTCGATTGTTTTATTGTATGATAACATTGAGGCTAGTCAGAAAGCTCAGTCAGTAAAGGTACTTGCCAACAAGCCTGACTATGTAAGTTTGATTCCCAGGACATGCGTGGGGAAAGGAAAGAACTGACTCTCATGGATTATCCTTTGACCTCCACATAGGTGCTGTAGCATATGCAAACAGTCCTGCAAAATAAATAAATGGAAAAAGAAATACCTTTGTTTAATAATATGTTTTCCCCAACTCTCTAACAATAAAAGACCCATAGAATAACTCTAGATGCTCTGAAAAAAGGTACAATTCAGACTGGTAAATCCTGGCCTTCTTCTCGTGACATTATGCTGACGTCATGTCATGGCTTCTATGTCATTGGGTTGAATCCATGTCATGGCTTCTACGCCATTGGGTTGACCCTATGTCATGACTTCTATGTCATTATGCTGACTCCATGTCAGGGCTTCTATGTCTTTGTATTGACTCCATAATTTTTAATGCTATCTTCATCTCATTTCACAAGTTTTCACTTCTGTATTTTGTTAATATTGCAAAAAGTCCCCAAGAGTTATGCTTTCTCGGGTTATTGTATGATGGGATTAAGGGCGATAAAACATTTTAGGTTTCTTCTCACCAGAGCATTGATCCCACCATAGTTGCCCCATCACTGTGTCCTCCTATTTCATGGCGGATTAAGGCTTCCAGATCTAAATTTGCAGAGGGTAGGAACTCAAATATTTATTTCAGTCTTAGCCAAATGACTTGGAATAGAATTCTCTGGTCAGGACGGATGGAGGTCTCAGAGTGGTGGGGTGGAGGTAAGTAAGAAGTCTGCTTCAACAGCCTGGGAGTAAATGATGCTAATGTTGACACTGTCATTAGCAGTGAGAATTAGAGATGTTAGCTGACTGAGTCATTATAAACTCTAAGAGCAATTAAAGAGATCTAGATTTTATGCATAAATAGTTGAATAGCTGGTAGTCATTAAGAAGATAAGTAAAATGCATAGATCTGATAATGAATTAATATTCAAAATACATAAAGAATTCCTATAAGAGAAAATAAAGATGTGCCTTTAAATTTTCTATAAAGCTTTGTAAGGATTTGTTTTCTTTTAGAAGTCATTGGCAAAAGTTGTCAGCATTTCTCTTTTAGACTTGTGACCCACAGGGAACTGCTATTTTATCCTGGATCAGCCTGCCTGAGTTGCAAAAGTCTGTTTTCTAGGTCTTAACGAAAAAGGCAGCAGAAGCTGGAGGCAAGGCAGTGGCCTCTGCTGTTAGCTGAGATGAGAATCCAGAAAAGACAGACTCAGACCTTTTCTGAAGGAAACAGGCAGAGGTGCAGCAAGGGACTTAACATATGTGCTCCCAGGGATGGCCGCTATGTTAGGGCCTAAATATCAGACCCTGTGCTTGGGCAGTGGCGGCTGACTCTACTAATAGAAAGTCATGTTGTCTCTCTTAGCATATTATATAATCCTGTGCCTATAGAAGACAGACCATTGATCACATGCATTGTTGAGGGAATGGGGAGGAAGTATGGGAGAAGAGGGAAAGGGGATGACATTTGAAATGTGAATACATAAAATATCCAAGAAAAATAAAATTAAAAAGAAAAGAAACCCTGGCCACCTCTGTCCTGAATAAAGTAAGTACAATGCAGATTGTTGGCTTTGCCTCAGAGCCAGATAGAAACACAGCCCAGTCACAGATCTTTTTGGACCTACTGGTAGCTAAGGGTATCACACTAGCTCAGAACAATCAACTGTTGAATATTCAGATATATCGAGTATTAATAATGAATGCAGCCATTATAAAAAATCATCAATTAGATAATATTTTCTTAAATAAATTTAAAACAAAGGTAATAAACACCCAAACACTGTAGGCTGAGGAGATAAGTTGGTGATAAAATGCACATGAGGACTTGAGTTTAATCCAGAATGGTGTTTTTTTAAGGTCGATTTTTTTTTCTCATACAATATATTCTGGTTATAGTTTCCCTTCCCTCTACTTTCTTTTCATCTCCTCTCCCCTCCAGAACCACTCTGCCTTTTGGTAGAAGAAAATAGGTTTCCAAGAGATAACATGACAAAATAAAATGTAAGATGAAGAAAAACTATTATATTGAAGTTAGATATGGAAGCCCAACCAAACAGAAATCACACGTGAATGCCAGGTTTGGTGCCAGTGATATGGCTCAGAGGGTCAAGGTGCTTGCCACCAAGCCTGATGACCTGAGTTAAATCCCCAGGATCCACATGGTAAAAGGGAAAAAAATGGACTACAAGTTTTCCTCCGGCATACACAAAGACACTGATACAGACACACACACATGCACATATGCATGCAGACACAGAGACACAGAAACAGAGACAAAGACAGACAGATTCAGACAGACAGACTGGAGATCAAGAACTTGCTAGCCAACCAGCCTAGCTTTATCAATGAATTCCAAGCCTCATAAGAAAAGTGGATCCTGGGGAACAACACCCAAGGTTGACTTCTGACCCCCATACATCTATACATGCACACACTTAGAGGGAAAACGTACTTTCTACTAATTTTACTACATTTCCATTACATTTGGCTTTTGTTATATCTGTTCTGCATATTAAAGTAACAGAAAAAATCCATTCATTTATTTTATATCCACTAAAATATTTACACAACCTATGACAGCTTTTAAAGTGTTCCTAAAGTTGTTGTTGAAGTTGTTCCTGTCCCATCAGTCTCAGCGGTAGAGTCCTTAGATAGAGCATGGTGAGTTTGTCCGCTGACAAGCTGCATTCAGGGATAGCAAAATGGTAGTATGAGACTGGCCATGACTGGTGATTGTTAACCTGAAAATCTATGAGTGCTATACATTAGGACTCTCCTGTAGTACTGTGTAGAATGAGTGGGTAAATTTTTTCCAGTACTCTGGTGGCCTCTGTCTTAATTATACTAGATATTAAAGGCATAAAGTTGAATTAATCATGGTAAAAATGGAGAAGAAATCTGACTTTATAGAAATTGTAACATTGTGGAGGCTGCATTATTTTAGTTTGAAATATTTCTTCAAATAAATTGTCCAGGGCTGGGGATATAGCTCACGCACAAAATACACACAAAATAAAAATTGCCATAGCACACACATGGCTAGTTGTAACCTTGATTAATAAGCTGTGTGTGTGTGAGCATGCAGATGCACAGGTGTCTTGATGTATGAGTAGACGTCAGAGGAAAACTTTCAGGAGCTGGTTCTCCTACTTTGGATTTCAAGGAACAAACTTAGTTCATTAGACTTATAGGGTACCCACCATTTTTACCCACTGATTCATCTCAGACAGAGAGGCAGGACTTGGGCAACCTGCCTGGCATTTCAGAGTAGAAGATTTCATTCTCTCCTCAGATATATTTTTGTGGCCTTATGTAGTTCATGTTTTATAATATAATTATTATTTCCCAGTAGAAAAATGTTCATCTGTCTGTCTGTCTATCTATCTATCTATCTATCTATCTATCTATCTATCTATCTATCCATTATCCATCCATCTATCCTTCCATTCATCCATCTATTCATCCATCCACCCACCATCTGTCACTGATTTAACATTTGTCAACTATTATTTCTAAAACTGGAAGACTGGTTGAGCTCTAAAACAGTAATTACCTATGATGTGTGAGGCCCAAGGACTCATTCCTACTGCCACCAGATCCAAATAAAAATAGAAAAAGTATTAAAACAAACAAACCAATAAAACTGAATGAGATGGGTGAGTGGGTAAAAGTACTTTTTGTCCAAGGCTGACAGCCTCCATTTGCTCACTAGAGCCCGCATGATGGAAAGGGAATGGAAGGGACTCATGGAAGTTGTTCTCCAACTCCCTCATGTGTACTGCATACATACGCACAATCACATGTCCACACACATGGATTAAGATATAGTACAAATAAATGGCCTTGTTATAATGCTGTATATAGTGAAATAAAACTTATAATACCCAGAAAAATGAAAAACAAAACTTTCCACCATATAATCTCATTGTCATGCTGAGAGATGGACCCACAGCTAGGATGATGAACCAGGAATTTGAAAGATTCCCATCCCTGGACTTTGATCTTTAGGATGTGGTCCCTCGACTCAGGGAAAGACCATTTCTTACCAAGAACAGTTTTTACTAAAAATTGTCTAAGCATGCAAGCAGACAGATATTTCCTACAGTGGAGAGAATGATTCTGCAAGGGATAGTTAAAGTCTATTGATAGGGTAATTTGTCAATCGGACAGTTTTCTGATAGTACGTCACACCAGACCTTAATGATTTGGTCAGCATCAGATTTGTTTTCAAACAAACAAGCCCTACATGAGCAGCCTGGCAAAGAGCTGGACAGTTAGAAAGAATATGATTGGTACACCTTTGAACAGGCATTTTATACCTCTTAGACAATTTATTCTTACTTCTTCTCTGTTCCATCCTGGTGGTTTACCAAATAAGGGACGTGGGCTATTTACCTTTTCAAGGTCAAGGCTTCAGAAGCATTACCAACTGAGCTAATTAAACAATCTGGCTCTCCAAGGTCCTCTTAATCAACTAAGCAAGGCAAATATGAGCTCGCAGAGGCTGAGGCAGCAAGCACGCAGTCTACAGGGATTTGCAACAGGTCCTCTGTGTATATAATTATTGACAATAGCTCAGTGTTTTTATGGGACTCCTAACTGTAAGATTAAGTTTGAGCTGACTCATGTGCCTGCTCTTGGTACTCTTCTCCTCCTGTTGGGTTGCTGTATCTAACTTGAATATAATAGTTTTTTTCTTTGTCTTATATTTTATTTTGTCATGCTTGGTCATTATCTCTTAGACGCCTGTTCTTTTCTAATGAAAGGCAGAATGGATGTGGAGGGGAGGGGAGTAGAGCAGAAGTAGAGGGAGGCAAAGCTATAATTGGGATATATTATATGAGAAAAGAAACTGTCTTCAAAAAAATAAATAAAACAAAATATTCTGGTTCTCAGACCAGCCTACAGATCATTAGCTCATTAGATCAAGGTTTCAACTAGCAATGTGCATGCTATGGCAATTTTTATTTTGTTTATTATGTGTGTGAGCATGCAGATGCACAGGTGTCTTGATGTTTGAGTAGAAGTGGGAGGAAAACTTTCAGGAATTGGTTCTCCTGCTTTGGATTTCAGGAAAAAAACTTAGTTCATAGACAAACGGGGTACCTACCAGTTTTACCCCCTGGTTCATCTCAGCACCTTAAGTTGGTCATATATAGCTACTCCCATGTATCTACGTGAGAGCTACATCATTAAACTAGGTGGCCTTGTCCAAATCAAATGTTGTCTTCTTAATAGATACACTTTTATCATTTTTAATAATTACACGTGTCCATATGAGTACTGATAGAGTCCAGGAAATCCCGTTGGATCACGTGAATCTGGAGTTACCAGTGCTTGTGACCCACCCCACTGTGTAAGACAATCAGGTTTCACTATAAAAGAAGTACTCACTCCTGACCACTGAACCATCTCTCCAACTTCTGTTGCAGTCTTAAAATTAGAAAAATAGACTTTATTGCTAGTCAGTATGCAATGTCAGTGCTTAGGAATAACAACTGAAAAGAGTTAAAATGGAGTTACCTTATAACAGGGCAACAATGCCTCCAGGGGACATCACAGTCTAACAAATAAAAAAGCGGGTGCAGGAAATAAGTTACTTCTTTTGGAACTGTTGGCCAGTGATGTCCCATGGACACTTCCTGTACCACACACTGTGGACTACTGTCAATGATCTCGGTTACCCTCTAGACCTTGACGCTAAGACCATTTGTTGTCAACTTATGAGTCACCACCCCTTTGGTGAAGTTCTGTCTCCAAAAATGCCTATATTACAATTCATAACAGTAGCAAATTTACAGTTATAAAGTAGCCGCAAAAATGATTTTACGGTTGGGGGTCACCACAGCATGAGGAACTGTATTAAAGGGTTACCATATTAGGAAGGTTGAAAACACTGTACTGGGAGTCTATTGCTGAAGACACGCACTTGAGTCATAAAATGTACTAAAAGCAATCTGGTATTAGTCTGCAATCTTCGTCTATGCTGGCTGGCTTTCATAGTGATGTAAGTTGCTATGCATGATACTGGAGGAGAAAAACAATCATTGGTTGCGTTCAGCTGACCCCTGTGCACAACAACAATAACTGTCAAGACATGCCCATTGGTGCAATAGTTACATAAAAATTCTGAGAGTAATCAATGATTGCTTTTAAGTTTTCTCCAAATGTGTACCTACCACCACTAATGGGCCAAGAACACGATTAGAATGGTCATAAGCCATATAGGAGAATCTTCTACTGCTATTTTGCTAAACTAACAACATTATATTCATAGATCTCTACCCTCATCTGAAAGCTTCTATTTGTGATAGATGATGGTTAACACAGAGACCTATAACTGCCTAGCATGCAGAAACAAGAGATTGAAGGATACTTAGCCTTAAATTGAACAGATTTAGTAACTCCCACACACGGGAATCATTGGATAACTACAGAAAACAGTATCTTCTGGACACAGAAGGGCAGCTGAATATATGAATTCCAAGTGCTTGTGACAGCATACATAAGATCTATGCATGCCCAAGTCAGAAAAATTCCAACACGAGGAGGGGAATTTGGTTCACAATCCCATCCCTAGCCATGTAGTTACAGGTAAGTGTTAGCTACTGGACACGGGGACACAGGTTAAGAGTGGAACCCCCAGCTAAATTGATCATGCCCCAGTGGAAGACCATATATCCAAGAATATTTGAGTACCACAAAATGGTCTCAAAAAGCATACAATGAAATAAGATTCAGAGAGTTGGGTAGGAAAGGAGGCTGGACCTGGGAAGAGTTGGCTGAATGTGAACTAATAAACTTGTAAATGTAAATGTGCCTCTTAAGAAAGAAGTATTTAGCCTCATATTATACCCTGGTTGATTTTCATCTCTCTTTGAGTTTTATCTATTATTTTCCTAACTTGGTCATTTGAACACTATTTTATCATTTTAATTTAATCTATATGCTAATGCAAAGGTTCATGTCATCTGGGTGGTGGGAGCTCATCTGTTACTTTTCAGGGCTAAGAACATTCCAGTATTGAGCTTCCTGAAAAAAAGGGAGAAATATAAAGCTATCTTAATATTATCTGGAATTACTTTATAAAGCAATGAAGAGAATCAAAACCCGAAATACTGTGCTATTGGATTCAAGTCTTGTAAGAAACAGAATTATTGGACCGACTTTAAACAAACAACTTACATACTTGTGCAATTGACATTTGTCCTGAAATACAAAATAAGGTACGAAAGTAAACATTGGTGTTGTGATGTTAGAAGGAAGATAAAGGTTCCTTGATCCCAAGTCTGAGCAATTTCTACCCTGCGGCAAAATAGGATGACAGCCATCTCTCTTTTAACTGGGTAAGTGCCTTTATTTTCTCTGACTTCCCTGCCTACTAATGCATGCCAACCTCATTTTTCTCTTGAAGATACAACTTCCCTTGCAATTAGTCCATGTGTTTCTGAGAAAAATGATGGGAGTGTTCCTTTCTGCACAGTGGCTGGCTATAAAACACCTCAGACTGCGACGATGACTGGGGGGGGGGGGGGTCAATGTACTGACTGACTAGCCTTGCAGTTCTGAGGAATCTGAAAATGGAGCAAGGTGTTAAGAATGGAGTCAAAATCCTGTGAGAGGAAGAGCCAAGGCGCCTCTCTCTCTCTCTCTCTCTCTCTCTCTCTCTCTCTCTCTCTCTCTGATAGTATTGCTTGTCTATATTTTCCTGCACCAATTTTTTCACTTAAAACTAAATTAAAACTGAGTCACTGAGCATCGTCATCCTAGTCATTAAAATCCTCTAAGTTGTTTTAGTTTTAAATAAGACAGGCAAAGTGAAGTTATTAAAAGTCTTTCATTATGTCAACTAGTAATATACTTATCAAAGTATGTTAGCATATAAAAAAGAAAGGATACATAAATACAAAATACGCAATCATATTTCCTTTTGAAGAGTAGACACGGGGAACTAGAAGACTCAATTGTCACCAAATAGATTCCTATATTATGTAAGCGTTGGCATTTCATTACGCCCCAAGTTAATTTTTAAAAAAAATAAATAAAAGGTTACTTTTATTACTTTTAAAAAAAAGTAAATAAAGGGTTTCTACAAAGACATTTAACTTATTTTAGTCTGAAAATTGATGCCTAGTTCTTTGCACATGCCAGGCAAGAGCAGCACCCCTGAGCTACCTCTCCAGCCTTTGGATTTTTGAGGCCAAGTCTCATGCTCTAACTCAGGTCGGTCTTGCACTTTTGATCTTCTTGCTTCTGCCTCCCAAGTGCTCCAATTCCAGGCATGTGCCACCATGTCCAGCAGAGGCGATTTCCTTAATGACCAATTATAAGACCTATTTACAACTCACAGACAAACTCATCTTTTGCATGTGATACTTGGTAGTGCTTCTGTGCTAATGCATATCTTTCTAGCTGTTATACTTTTCCTTTAAAATGTAAAATAAGGACAATGCTAACCTGCACATTGTAAAGCCATCTTCAGATGCTCTGAAACTGCACACAATTCATTTTGAAATACTATTCCCATTCTGCATGTACCATTTTTCCTCCCTTGTTTTTAGAGTATTAATGTAATTTATCAGGGTACCATCTGTTCGTGTCTGCTAATCCTCAGCTCACCTATTTTGAAGATGAGAAGTGCCAAAGGAAATGCGACTTCCAGTCTGAGGACTCAGGAGTGGCTTATGTAATGCTGTTCCGTCGCCTTTTCTAGTTTCAAGGATGAGTATGTCGTGTCATTTCTGTTACCAGTGGCTCGACAGCATCGGATCACTTGGTCGCTGGCAAAGGAGCCTACTGAAATGACTTAAGAGAGTCTTCTGCACAAAAAAGCAAAAAATAAGACTTAAAAGGAGATCCATATGAACAAACGTTAATGGTGTACATTTTGGTCTGTCTGTATTCCACTCGCCCTCGTAGAATTGTCCATTGGGTTTAGCATTGAAGGTTAGTTCCACTGCTCTGCTCCTCCTTTCCTGTCCCCTTCCCTTCAGCTCCCAGCATCATTAACACTTCTGCTCTAAGCAATGAGATTGAAAAGACCTTGACAAGATGCATCACATTCTTTGACAGTGTAGAGTCAGTGTTCTGAAACAGGCAGGGTGGAGTCTACTAATATTAAGGATCAGAAGATTATAACTTACAACAGATGCTTTTGATATTGTGTGCAGGTATTCTCCAAAACGGTTAGTGTTCAGCTAAATCTCTCAGTGTCCCTTTCACGGGTCTGCAATTATCACACACACGCGCACACGCGCACACGCACGCATGCACGCACCGCACGCACCGTGCGCACCCACGCACCGCGCGCACCCACGCATGCACACGCACACACGCACACACGAACACAAGCACACGCACGCATGCACGCGCGCCGCAAGCACGCACGCACACACACACACACACACACACACACACACACACACACACACACACACACACACACACACACACGAGAATGTACAGATTCAGATGACTCAGCTTCTAAGGGTCCCACGAGTAGAAGGTCAGAGATGACGTATTTGAGCTCTGGCAAATCCCTTAACCTA
Organism: Rattus norvegicus; assembly: GCF_021556685.1. Classification (NCBI taxonomy): domain Eukaryota; kingdom Metazoa; phylum Chordata; class Mammalia; order Rodentia; family Muridae; genus Rattus; species Rattus norvegicus. The sequence goes on along the minus strand of NC_141548.1, from coordinate 15,535,096 downwards.
TATTTTTTACTCTTCTAGATAGCTTTTGCCTCCACCCTTTGGAGTTTTTCAGAGCAGATGTGGTTGGGAGGAGGAGTGCAGACAGCGTTTCCTAGCTTGTGCAGGGGTGAGGAGTGGGTTAGGGTTAGGGTTAGGGTTAGGGTTAGGGTTAGGGTTAGGGTTAGGGTTAGGGTTAGGGTTACCAAACGAAAGCGTGAACTCTCTTTTCATCTTCTGGATAATTTAGACAATCTGAACTCGGAAATGATATGGTACGGAGAAGCACCGGTTCTTCTGTAAATTTGTAGCCAGGGGTCCCTATTCTTTGTCTTTCTTGTAGGCTCAAATTTTGCCACATGCCTTTGCAAGGCCTTTCACAAAAAGATTCTTTTACCCTCTCACCCTTGAATCTTAGCCACCATGGTGATCTGAGTGGCTGCTGGGATGTTAATGACACAATACAAGCCAACTTTCGAAGGCACTGGAGAGAAGGTGGGTGGGGAGGACGGACACATTTTGAATGAAATGATAATGGGGGAATGAGGATTTGCACATTTTTTTTGCCCATGGCTGCTCTTCTCCTGTCTCTAGATTAGAAGCATAGAGAAGAGCTGTGGCTTCTTCATCTCAGCCAGCCATCCCGAAGAAAGGAACCAGAGCCAGAGCCTCTGCCCTATTGGGAGCTGTCAGCCACGTCCAGCCTAATCAGCTATAAGGACCTAGGAGCTAAATCAGTGCTCATTAGAGAATGCTGCTCAGCTCTCTTGGCAGATTTCCTCCACCCCTAGATAACAGCCTTATAAGAACTGACCTCATGACTAACCTAGGGAAAATACAAACTCTTCTCGCTTTCTCTAAGAGACCAAGGGGCTGCGTCTGTCTTACTGAGATACACTGAGTCATCGTGGCAACTGCGAGCCAACATATTAAATGTGGTGTGAGCGCTTTTGGAGGTAGTGGGGTCCATTTGTTTTATGTTCCCAGTAAGCTAGTCAGTAGACAAGCAGTGCATGCCTTTTTAGGCAAAATAGCTTCAATAGTAGTAATTGACTATTTCTTGTTTATGCCTGGTATGTGGTGGGGGTTTGGGGTAGGGGTGGAGAGTTGGGGTAGAACACAGGGGACTGTAGAGTAAACTACTTTAACCCCAGCCCTTGTCATGTAAAATCAGAAATGAGTTTCATTCAGGAATAGCCAGCAGCCAGAAAATTTAAGCACTATTTGAACCAATAGGCATTTGGTTGGTTTGTTGGCTGGTTTTGAAGTTTGTTTGTTTTGTAACTGTGCTTGCCCGGGACTTACTTTGAAGACCAGCCTAGCTTCAAGCTCACGAAGATCCTCCTGCATCTGACTCTGGAGTACTGATATTAAAGGCCTGTTGCAAACCCAGCTAAGGGTTGTCTTTTATTAATTTTTCTGCTGTTGATGGGAACAGTAAAGTGATCTCATTGTTTTTAAGCTTTGGCACAGGAGCAGGGAGAAGCAGTTTTAAAGTTATGTGAGGGCTAAAATTGCGCTTTAAGTTTCAACTACTATGCTTAAGAGATCCATAAAATGAAAACGCCTCTCACCTGTAAGCCCCACATGCCCAAGACCAGATAGCTTTCTGGAATGCTGGGGGCTGTTGTTCATGTAAGGTAACAAGCCATGTGTTTTCACTTCTATAAAGAAGGCTGGTTGCCCAAACTGCTTGATCACACAGAAGCTGAAGGTTTCGTCAAAAAGCATGCCAGGACATATGTTTGCCCGCCTTGAACAAATTTGGGAAATGCATAGCCTTGTACGTTTTACCTTTATAAATACCAGAGAAACATAATTTATAACCATTCTCTGGGAATCCCAGATATGGACCTGGCCAGTGTTCATTATCCTGGCCTATACTTAATAAAATCTCAATTTCAATTTTGGTCGTTGTCTTAATCTCACCCAGTGGGATTGACAGTCAGTAGGATGGTTTGAATCTTATAGTCTGTGTCTTTTCAGACCCAGCCATCGGAGTGAAAAATGAAGTACCATTAATTTCAAATAAGGATTATTTAATTTCCCCCTAATTATAAATGAAATAGACACTCATTGTAGAAAATAAGGAAAAGAGTAGAAAGAATTATAAATAATCCACAATAAAATGTGATTTTTTGTCATTTTATTTTAAACATACATTTTCTTATTTTAGTTCTGTTATAGTAACTCACTTTCACATTCAGTTCCTGGACTTTTGTACTATTTCTTCTCATTGCCGTTAAACCCTAATGAGCTCCCCCACCACACGGCACTCTTCTTCCTGAAACATAGGAGTTGTTTTTCCGACATGCTAATTGGCATCTTCCTGGTGACACAGAGACTCCACACTCATTTCGAGCCTCTTATCACTTTAACTTCCTATTATGAATAACTCAGAGTTACGCAAGAGTGGAACAAAGACCACAGCAGCTCCCCCAGGGGCACCTCAGGAGCCTCTGTGACTCACATACACCAGTCCTGTTTCATTAATAAGCCCATCCAAGTTTTCCTCATGTTTACTCATGATCGATGTGGATGCTTCTCTTCACAGCATAACTCACTAACAGATCCCTAGGCATAAACATGAGCGATGCAGCAGAGCAAGAGGTCATGGTCC